>NC_068401.1:849652-859652 GCF_023724105.1 Carassius gibelio
TTTTGATCTCCTTGTCTCCGCAGACGCAGCCGGGCGACGTTCCTCGAGCGCTGGGGATCCTGAAGGAAGGCGGCCGACAGAACGGCTGTATCTCCAGCACTCCAGCGTCGCCTGTGTCTAACGGTGACCCCGTGACCCCTGACCCCTGTGACCCCGACCCTCCTCCCTCCTCCGAGGAGCCCAAGCCCAAAGCGCAGACACTGTCCGAACTCAAGAAGCAGCGCTCCGCCGCCAAACTCCTCACACAGCCCGTGCTCAACGGACACCTGGGAAACGGCTCGACCAATCCCCGTCCAGAAGATCCACGCATGCCTCAGGTCTCGTCCAATGGCAGCGCGGTCTACTTCACGCCGGCCAGCGGAGACCCGCCCCTGCTGAGGTTCAAGCAGCCAATAGAAGACGAGGATCCCAAGAGTGACAGCTGCTGCTGCGTCTCTTAAGGCACTTTCACACACCGTTCCAGGAACTTAAAGAACAAGTTCACTTTCCTGATCATTCACTCGGCCCCAAGTGTTTGGGATGAACCCTGAGGGGGAACGGGAAACAGGAACTTCTCAGAGCGGAAGGAAGTGATCTCATTCAGGCTTCCCAGGTTAAATGTGTGACTTGTGCTTCTCTGTTTCACTTCCAGCGTGTGATGTGTGATCGTGTACAGCTGTCGCTCTCCTGTACAGTATTTATTTGTATATGTGCATAGAGCCACTCTTCTATAAGATTATTTATTGTATTCCAGAGAGATGAGGAGACGGACGGACGGAGCAGTATTTTTCTATCACAGTGTTATAAAGACCAGATGAACTCACATTTCACACTCACATCACAAGAACATTATTGCATGTGATATTTTTTGCATCGTGACATTATTTTCACAATGGTTTAACAAAAAAAAAAGAAAAACCAGGAAAATGGACTCATTTAATTTAAATCAGCACCGCAGTAAAATACTAACATGATGCATGAATGCTAAATCATTTAAACCTCAAAGTAAATGTATCATTATTTTTTCTATTATAGTAATTTTACAGGCATTTTAAGTCAGATTTTATGAAAATGTCACGGTGAAAAAAAAATAAAATAATTTGTGACCCTGAAACACAAAAGCTGTCATAAATACATTTCTCTTTTATGCCAAAAATCATTCGGATATTAAGTAAAGATCATGTTCCATCAAGATATTAGTAAATTTCCTATCATAAATGTATCAAAACTTAATGTTTGATTAGTAATATTCATTGCTAAGAACTTCATTTGAACAACTTTAAAGATGATTTTCTCAATATTTAGATGTTTTTGCTCCCTCAGATTCCTGATTTATAATAGTTGTATCTCAGACAGATATTGTCCTCCGAACAAACCACACATCACTGGAGAGATCATTTATTCAGCTTCAGATGATGCATTCATCTCAATTTAAAAAAAAACGATCCTTGACTGGTTTTATGCTCCGGGGTCACATATTTTTGTTCTTTTGATGTGAAATATGACCTTAATGTGTTAATATGAAGGAAGAGTTGATCAGAACCCTTCATATACTGCTCTCTATGAAGGGTTAATCTATGTCGTTGGATTCGCTCGATTGTGACGCTCTGCTCTCGGTGCCAAAGTCTTCCAGAGTGATGGACGTCAGAAGCAGCCAATGAGGTTTCAGCGCCACTCCTGTAGCCCCGCCCACTCCTCAACACTCACTGCATTCAGAGGCGGGAAAGAATTTAAAATATGCCTGGAATGCGTTTCCTTCAGACGATGGGAAGTGATTACAGAACAGATCGTACAGTGTTATGTAAAAACTGAAATACGAATAGAGTTCACATTCGTTCGGCTGTCATTTCTACTGAGGAGCATGAAGGCTGAAGAGCATCACAACTACTGATTTTGTAATTTACTGGAAGCTACTGATCGCTGTATTAACATGTTTTCAATAAATTGTATATTTTGATCAGTTTGTACCCCTTCTCTGTCATCGGTGCTCCGTGCGATCATCGATCATCTGGGAGTGTTTGTGGAAAGTGCAGACTGAGGGTAAAGGAAGTGATTATTGCATCATCAGCGTGTTTGGAGTCTGCTGACGAGTGATGAGCCACAGTGAGTCAGCAGAGAACCAGCCATGAGGAAGAAAACACTCACACATGTGCTCACCGATAAACACTGATTCAGTCTGCTTTAAACTAGACATTTCATTTAGATTTAATATATATATATGATGCTAAAATATGACGTGTTACTGTCAGAACAAAGCTACATTTCATTGCATGAAGGGGGTTAATTATGAAAATGTGTTATGTTTTTAAAAGAAGTGGCTTCTGCTCGTGCAATTATTTGATAAAAAATACAGAAAAATAGTCAAATATTATTGTAATGTAAATCATCTGTTTTCTGTGTGAATCTGTGTTAAAGTGTAATTTATTTCTGTATTTTCAGCATCATTCCTCCAGTCTTCAGTGTCACATGATCTTCAGAAATCAGAATAATATGATGATTTACTGCTCAAGAAACCTTTCTGATTATAATCAATGTTGAACACAGTCCTGCTGCATGCTTTAATAAAACGTTTTAAAAGAACAGAATTTATTTAAAACCGAAATCTTGTGAAATTCTGTGGACTACTGTCCGAAAGTTTGGGGTCAGTAATTTTTATTTAGCATTCAATAATTTATTTAGCACATGTGCATTAAATTGATAAAAAGTGATGGTTAGATTGTAGTTAGTAGTAAAAAATATTGTTAGAAAAGATTTCTGCTTGAATAAATGCTGTTCTTTTGAAGCTTTAATTGATCTAAACTATTGGATCGCAGTATTTAGAGTTTAATGTCTAGTAATATTGGTTTATTAATCCTCTGTTCTCTTGACGTGTTTCTGTGAGTATAGATGAATCCAGCACAGACTCAAACTCAGCGAAGGAGAAAAATAACTCTGTTTTCTTCGGGTTTTAATGAACTGCTTGTCTTCGATTCAAACAGAGGAGAAAAACAACACTCAGTAGGGAACAAGAGTTACTGAACAGATCAACAAAGACACAGCGGGAGTGAATGTGGAGGAGGGGAATGTTACACGCACACACACACACACACACATTCTCACACACACACTCTCACACACACACTCACACACACACACACACACACACTCTGAAGCTCCTCTATCTGACGGAGCAGCTCTGGGTGGAGGGTGTGACTCCATCCGGACGTTTCCTATCATTGATTCTGGTGTGTGGTTGAAGCTGGATGGTGGAGTAATCTCCTGAACTCCACCCGAGCAGACGAGTTCCTCACGCCTCAAACTCTGAACATTCCTTCATTCAATGCGTCTGAGCTTGTGTTTGTTCTGTGGATAAAAGCTCCTGCTAAAACAGAAAATAACATTCACATCAGTCATCATGCACTGACATCTCAGCTAACGCTTCTGCATCCTTCTTTCGTAGTGTTCTTATAATCTTTGATTTACACCGATCTGATTGTGAAATGTGATGATTGTGATCTGATGGGGTTTTATTGCTTAATGAGTGTGAGAGTTCAAGTTAGTTTGATTGCCCAACAGAGCTTTATGTTCAAGCTTGTGTAAGACATTCATAACAATACAGGAAGGATTTTCAGCTCATTATTTTGAATAATTATCTGTCAGCATTGCTCCATCAAACACACATTGTTTCTAGCAGGAGTTTAACGCCGATCATTTTTACAACAAAAATATTGTGCAGCAAAACTGTTTAACATTGATAATACTCAGAAATGTTTCTTGAGCAGTAAATCATCATATTATTCTGATTTCTGAAGATCATGTGACACTGAAGACTGGAGGAATGATGCTGAAAATACAAAAATAAATTACACTTTAACAGAGAATCACACAGGAAACAGATGATTTACACTAGAATAATATTTCACAAATTTTACTGTATTTTTTATCAAATAAATGCAGCCTTGGTGAGCATGAAAGACTCTTTTCAAAAAATCTTACTTTTGGAATAGTTTGGAACAGTAATAAATTAGCACCCATGCATCAAAAAATGAATAAATATTTTAAGCATATATATATATATATATATATATATATATATATATATATATTTATTAAAATAATGTATTTTAATTTTAAATTTATTTAAAAAATATATTTTGGCAATTTTGTTTATATAATTTTAAAAATATATATTTGCACTTTGCACATTTGGAAAAAAAAACATACAAGAAATGGCCAAAAATATATATTTGCTAAGACATATTTACAAAATTAAATAGTTACATGAAATATATTTACAGAAATACATTTTTAGACCAATACATTTTGGTTAAAACATAAATATTAAAATATATTTTGTCCTCTATATATTTCAGTCCAAGAAAATGCATTTTCCTGCCCCAGAAATACATTCAGAAATATATTTTGGTTTATGAAGGTTGAAACGAAGTATATTTCCTGTAAATTTCAGAAATAAATTTCAATGAGCTGCTCTGCTCACAGCATATATTAAGCATATATTTAAAATATATTTTTGCAACTTATTTTTATTTTTGCCATATGTGCAGCAGCAACAACAACATTATTAATAATAAAAGTAATTATTATTATACCTTTATTTACCCAGGCAGGTATAGGCTAATTTAAAAACAAGATTTTTAAGAGGATTTATACTTTAGAAGGAAGTAAATAAATTCAAACGCATCCAGACACATGATGATGATTTAAACAAAGTTTAAATCAGGAACAATGGTCAGAATATTTGGGAGTAAAGCATGATCATCTGTATTATGCACTGACTCATCTGCCTCGGTTCCTGCTCTGAGCCGCTTCGACCGAACAAACAGTGACTGACTCTTTCCACTGATCAGAGATCATCATCTGATTCATGCATGAAGCACAGATCTCATCAGGTGTGTGACTCTCACGACTCTCTCAGTCTGTCCTTCAGCTTCAGTCAGCAGGTGAAGTGTCACAGATCTGCAAACTATTTAAATGAGGAAAGAAAGTCTCACCACATCCTGTGGACACACGTATGACGCAGAATTCATTCAGTCAGTGCACTGCTCTTAATATCCTCCGCAGCTTCACTGATGCTGGCTCTGAGCTGGGCTCAGGTTCACTCCTGGGCAGTTTCTTTTTATTTTAACTTTACATAGAAACACTGGCATTGTGGAAAAAATGCCTTGTTAGTTTTAAAAATAAAGCATATAACCCACATAAACCCAAAAAGGAAATGAAACAGTCATGGAACGAGCAAGTGTCCTAAACTCCTGAAACTCTTTAGCGTCTCATATTATAGAAAAAAAAGTAAACTATTTATGTGGGTGTGTGTGAAAAATTCAGATGTTGTCCTCTTTGTAATCGTTAACATTTTCATAAGTAATTTAATATACACATTTGTTTCTCAGTAACTGTAACTGATAGTTTCACTAGTTACATTTATTAGATACACTTTATTTGAAGATGACAGTGTAATTATACACGTAATATTAATTAACTAAATGTACTTAGGGTTTAGTTTAGGGCTACTTGCATGTAATTATGCATCATTTATTGTTATTATATTAGGAAGTACATGTAACATGTGTAACAAGGACACCTTCAAATAAAAAGTGTTCCCCATTTATTTATTTTCAAATTAAAGGCGTTATTCTGTTACATGTAACAGTTACTCCCCAACACTGCTCATGAAACAGCACTTGGATAAAGTTACACATAAGTTCAATGTGTTCAGAAATCATCATAGTTTTGGTGACAATGACATAAATTAGAAGCCAAATATGAAAATTATCCAAAGTTTTCTTGTTATTACATAATTTTTTTTAAAATAAATTACATTTGTACCAATGGGGCAATTCAGCAATTCAATTTACAGCTTGATCTTAAAATTTAAAAATAATATAATCAGTTATTATGAATTACAAAATTATATTTGAAAAATGTTGTTAGCTAATGCTAACTGGTTAGCTACAGCAAGTGCTGCTAACATTATGTATTTTTTAAGTCCAAATATTTCTATCTAACCAGCTGTTTAGAATGCATATGAATGAAAAACAAAGGATTTGATGTTCAGAACAGAATAATTGAGTTTTACCCCACAAACTATGTTTGAGTAAAAAAAATCTGAACATATAATTACATTTTTCTTAAATAACACGTGTTCCCTTCCCACAGGCCCTATACTGTTCTCACATCACGTGTGACCCTGGAGCTCACGAGCAGTCAGGAACAGCACAGATATATTTGGAGCAAACGGGGCCCATAATTCCAATAAAAAATGTATCTTGACTTCATCTTGTGCTTATTTTGGGGTAATCCCTCCCTCGACCACTCAGGCACTCATTGCACCTGCTGATGCTCGCGTGTGACGCAACTCTCATTTGAACTTGACCGCGTTAGAACGCTCTCAGTGCGCGTGAGTGTGTTTTGAACGGAGGGAGGCGGGTCTTCGCGGACTGAGGCTCTTCACGCTCGCGCTCGGTTCATATCACGCGTTATTCTCGTCTATGTATGTCGGAGCGATGTTTCTCTGTCGGAGGAACGCGTCTGGAGCGGCTTTATTACTGCAGCGTCTGCAAGTAACGTTACCGAGCCGCGCAGTGCGTAACTACAGCTGCTCTCGTGTTTACCGGAGATTAACGGCAAGCAAAGCCGTTCCATTCCGGTCGCACGACACCACTCCGTTCGGATCGCCGCTGGATCTCGGTGTTCACGCGCGAATGGCGGTGTTCGCTTTGAACGCTGACGCGCCGCGACGCGAGTACAGCGACGCGAGGACCGGCGATCGGAGCGTCCTCAAACTCCGTGAACTCGAGTCGTTTCTATCCGTTCGTTCTTCAGCTCCGGTCGCGATCCAGTCCCGACGATCATCCACGACGCCCGGGAAGACGCAGGACGAACGCGCCGCTAACGTGACGCAAACGGTACGTCAACTCTTCTGGAGTTCTGATGGAACTGTTGATGTTTATTAGTGGTTTATTAATATCTCCTCCAGCCCTGAGGTGGATCCAGCGGGTTCTAGACTGGTGTGCAGAACGCTTGTGTTACATCATCATCATCATCATCATCATGTGTTCACACTCAGCTCGGGGTTTACTGTTGTGATGTACTCTCTGTCCGGATCCAGAAACTCTTCCTGGACTCTGTGTTCTGCAGAACCCGTGTGGGTTGAGATGCTGTGGTGATGCTGCTGGGTTCTCCGCTTCTCATCGGGTTTGCATTGACTGGTTTGACTGGTTCTACTTCAACAGCTGATCTAGTTCATCATCTTTCACTTTCACTGTTCTGTCAAACTAGATGCAGATCATTCCCGATGACGCTGCTCTTCTGCTTTCTCTCTCTCTGTGTGTGTGTGTGTGTGTGTGTGAGAAGCACTAGTCTTTGACTGCTGGTTGTGTGTGTTGGGGTCAGCGGGTTAGTTAGTGTTTGTTTCCTGGTCAAGGGTCACACATGACCTTCACACGATGTCTGCTTCCTTCCTTTGGCTTTAGCTTCAGAAATTCTACTTCACTTCATACAAACTCATTTAGAGTTGCACACACTCCTCTGGTTTCTAAGGCAGGGTTGCAAACTTCATACAGAGTCTGTTTGACCTCAGGCTGATTTAACGAGAGGGTGTCTGAAGGTTAATCACGTATTTCTTCTCAAACATTCTTCAGCGGATTTCTAGCTGCTTCATTTTCAGTTGTAAAGAACTTTATTGGCCTGATTGTTTACATATACTGTGATATTACCAAAGCATTATACACATACAATATTACAAAACATAACAACAACAACACTCTCTCTCTCTCTCACACACACACACACACACACACACACAGTAGATTGCGTGCCTCACACACTGTTATCTCACACAACTCAGCACTGTGTCAGTTTAAGCACTGGCGTGTTGCCACACACACACACACACACACGCACACACGCACACGCACGTCTCTATGGCGATGAAAGCCGTGTTCTTTGTGTTGTTGGAGGTTGTGTTAGGTCATGTTTGTGGCTCACAGGTTAATATAACCAGAGCTGTCTGTCACCAGCACACACACACACACACACACACACACTGATCTGTCGAGTAAACACACTTCTCATTGACTTCTCCAGTGTTTGGATTCTGAACTTCTTGTGACGGACAAATCTACTTCCACTCCACGATCAGAGTTAAAGTTAGTTCTGTCATTCCAACTGATCTGTATTTCTGTCCCTGGAGCACAAAAGCAGTCATAAGGGTCATTTTTTTATTTTTATTGAGATTAGTGCATCATCTGAAAGCTGAATAAATGATCTCTCCATTGATGTGTGTGTGGTTTGTTAGGAGGACAATATTTGTCTGAGACACAAAATGACATAAAAGAGAAATGTATAATTGTGACTCATACAATGTATTGTTGTGTATTTCTACAAACACACCTGTGTTACTGATGACTGCTGCTGTGCTGCAGGGTTTTATTTGTTTATCCTCACTGCACTGCACTCATTGGCTCTTGTGTGAGTCACTCCAGAGCTCCTGCATTCTGATTGGTTGTGGTTCTGTTAAGCTCCTCCCAGTGAGGTCATTAGCAGCTTTCGCAGGCCTGATTCATCTCTGTAGTCTGATGAAATCTTTGGTGTCTCTGCAGGATCAGGTGTCATCTGTGTCCGGCGCTGAAGGTCAGAGGTCAGGTGAGGAGCCCAGTAAGACGCAGCAGCTCAGGAAGGTGTTTAAGGAGTACGGTGCCGTCGGAGTCTGTTTCCACATCGGAATCTCGCTCATCTCTCTGGGAATGTGCTACCTCGCCATATCCAGGTCAGACTCATTTGTTTAACAAAAGAGTAAACTGCATGTAATCCAATACACTATAAAGACAAAAGTATTGGTACCCCCTTCTCATGAACAGGTTCGACTACTTCAGTCATTTCCATGAATACAAATCTTAAAGTTAAAGCATCTAATGATATTCTAGGCAGATGTATGCTTCTTATTCTACATCACCGTACTTCTGGTGACTAAAGTAGTCCAACCTGTTCATTAGAAGGAAACACTTCTCTTTATAGTGTATATATCTATGCAAATTCATTTTCTGACAGAATGTGTGCCACTTGTCACATTGTTTTATCTTTTCCTAATTATTTCTTTAATACTATATAACGCTTTTCTTAAAAATCTAATTCAAAAATAGAGTACAAATGGTTATGTTCTGTACTAATATACTAAAGCTGTAAATCAACTTCAGTTTAGTTAATAACTTGCACAGATTATTATTAATGTAATGATTTTATTTGAGACAGTGGTGTTTTAGTATCATTGCAAGACTATTATAGTTTTTGTTGATATTTTTTATTTTTCGGTTTTCTATTTTAATTTTATTTTGAGTAATTTTGTAGAATTGTAGATTTCTATACAGTTTTTATTTAACTTTTACTTTACTCAAGTTAAACTGAATTAAAATAAAAAGTGTTGCCTTGCCAACAAGCTGAATAACTTTAATATTTTAATATAAAAAAAAAAAAAAAAAAAATATATATATATAAATAAAAATATAAATTTTTGTTACATTTTTTGTTACATTTTTTATATTTAGTGTTTCATACGTTTTTTTTTTTTTTTTTTTTTTACTGTGGTTAAATCACTAATGCACTGCCTGTTGGACTTCATTGCGTTTACATTCATTCAATAATTTACCAGATGCTTTTATCTGAAGTGACTTCTAATCAGTGTTGGGAAGGTTACTTTAGAAATGTAACAGGTTACAGTTTACAAGTTACTCAACTTAAAATGTAACCAGTCGTGTAACTATTTCAGTTACTTTATTAATGTAACTGATTTAATTTGATTTGAAATCTCTAATGTTTTCAACTGTTAATAATTTTCAAACAGGCCACAGTGGTGCATCACTCAACTCTGATTACTCTCAGACTTTCCAGATTATAATATTTGAATTTTAAAGGAGACCCTGAATGCATAATTCACTTTTAAATGGTGTCTGTTTGGATATAAATGTATCTTAGCAGTGTGTAAACGCAATCACCCTCCAATGATTAAAAATCACTCCTTTTTTAATCC
>NC_068401.1:864652-897152 GCF_023724105.1 Carassius gibelio
GCTCACGAGCCACTGCTCCTCACACATCCTCGTGCCACACACTGCTCCTCAAAGCGCCTGGAACACAAACAGACACACAATTTCTTTCAATTAGCAGGAGTCAGGCAGCTCAATAAATTTGAGTTTGTGGTGAGAGACGCGAATGCGCTGTACTTCGACTCGCTCGTAATGAAGAGTAATGTGAGCGCGAGCTGCTAACCAGACACTCACAGATCTCCCTCAAACACACACCAGGAGCAGGTCCTTCACACACTTCAGTCTGGATCACGATCATCTGTTTCTGGAGATCCAGGATCTTATTTCTGTGTCGGTTTTTCAAAGCAAAATTGGATTGGATCACCCTGATCCAGATACACACTTCTTCAGAATCTGGATTAGTGCTCTACGGAGCCCCTAAAGGGACATGGTGATGGGAAAACAAAAATCTGCCGGAATCAGAATAATTCAGTTTGTTTTGTGTTTTTTTTGGACCAAAATTTCACTAAAATGTTTTAAACAACACAAACTGAGGATTCAATCCAGATCAAAAGCAAACAGAAAATCAGATTTTTTTTCTTCTTCAAATTTTACCAATTTTTTGTCCAAAATCCAGCCAGATCTCTTTTGAACAGCTGATCTTAAACAGTGAATCCGAGTCTCTTCAACAGAAGGACAGCCTTCAGCTCTCTCCGTAATGACGGAAGACATCGAGCGTTTCTCCTCAAATGAAACACATCTGTCACGGATCGAGGGTCTTTCCTCTCCTAATATCAATAATATTAACTTCAGCACATAATAAACCTGCGGCTCGGACACAAAACAGCCCACACACCCACACTGATACTTCACTACTGCCAGGAATCGATTTTGCAATATGGGGGTCTGTCAAAGAAACATCTGGATGATATATTAATTTAAGAAAATAGATTAATATAAATATTAATTATATATATATATATATATATATATATATATATATATATATATATATATATAATTAATATTTATATTAATCTATTTTCTTATTAATAACATGCATTAAGATGTAGGTATATTGTTAACAATATATTAATATAGACACACATATTTATTTTGTATATATATTTATATCTTTTTATGTCAATAGTTATTCATTAATATTTGATATTTTAGCATTTAATTTCTATAGAACAGAAGAGGCTTGATTATTATATTTTTATATTAATTTATGTAATACTAAATTATTTACATGCATGTATTTAAAGATAGATTTTTGGCATTTTTATATTATAATATTTCCTTAATATAGTATTAAAAAGAATGACATATTTATAAAAATCTAGTTTTCATATTTATAATTATGGTTGTTTAAAAATATTTACATATATTTTGATGTATTTTTGTCTGTATTTGTATAGACAGTAGAGACAGGAAGCCATTATGAGCAGGATACGATCAGATAGTTTATTGTATATTGTGTTTGTGTTTGTGTGTGTATTTCTGCATCAGAACAGACCTGAGGCTCAGTTTTACCAGGAGCAGATCAAACCAGAAGAGCTGCATAAAGCTACACCAGAGAGGAGAAGAGAGGAGCACAGAAATATTAATAATCGTTGGTCTGATTGTGCTGCAGGCGTCAGTGAGGGCCGTCACGACCGAGGCCACAAACACAGCATCACTCAGAGAGAAAGAGAGACGCAAAGAGACGAATAATTCAGTTTGTAATGACTTCTCCGCACAACACCTTCATGTAATTCCATTATGGATTTTGCCATAAAGTGATAAATTCATTATTCGGGTGGACAGTAAAAAGCAGCAATAACATCCTCTAATATGCACATTATTCATGCCGTTACTCCGAGAAGCTGATTTCTGTTGCTCTCCTCTTTCATTTATGAAGCTCTTTCTCAGGCTGTGATGGGAACGGGATGCATTGTTCTAAAAACTGAATTAGCAACGGCGTCCCGTCCCTTTAGGACCGTGGCTAATGTGAACTCGAGGCATGGAGGCTTTTTGCCATCAACCGTTTAAAAGGCTTTTTTTCTGGAAGACATTGGCTCAGGTTTATGACACTGACACGCGTGTGAAAACCAAGAGCTGCTTCCATGGTTGTCAGGGTATTGTTGTCATTTCTGTGTGGTTGTCAAAGGTGTTGCTATGTAGATTGTTTGGGGAATGTCGGTGTTGCCATGTGGTTTTTAAGATGTTGTTGTCCCGTTTTAAATGTGTTGCTTTTTGGTTGTCAAGGTGTTGCTGTGCGATCATCAGGTTTTGCAATGCTGTTGTCAAGATGTTGCTATGTGGTTTTCAAGATTAGGCTTAGAGTTTAAAACCATGTGTGGGTGTCAAGGTGTTGTTATCCAGTTGTCAAGGTGTTGCTATGGTGTTCTCAGGATGTTGCTATGTTGGTGTCAAGGTGTTGCTGTGCAGTTGTTAAGGTGTTGCTATGCAGTTTTCAAGGTGTTGCTGTGGGGTTGTTAGGGTGTTGTGATTCTGTTGTCAAGGTGATGCTGTGCAGTTGTTAGGGTATTGTGATTCTGTTGTCAAGGTGTTGCTGTGCGGTTGTCAGGATGTTGTGATACAGTTGTCAAGGTGTTGCTGTGCAGTTTTTAGGGTGTTGCGATGCTGTTGTCAAGGTGTTGCTGAGCGGTTGTCAGGATTTTGCAATGCTGTTGTCAAGATGTTGCTATGTGGTTTTCAAGATTAGGCTCAGAGTTTAGAACCATGTGTGGGTGTCAAGGTGTTGCTATCCAGTTTTCAAGGTGTTGCTATGGTGTTCTCAGGATGTTGCTATGTTGGTGTCAAGGTGTTGCTGTGCAGTTGTCACGGTGCTACTATGCTGTTGTTAATGTGTTGCAATGCTGTTGTCAGGGTGTTGCTATGCAGTTTTCAAGGTGTTGCTGCACGCTCATCAGGTTGTTGCGATGCTGTTGTCAAGTTGTTGCTGAGCGGTTGTCAGGATTTTGCAATACTGTCGTCAAGGTGTTTCTGTGGGGTTGTTAGGGTGTTGCGATGCTGTTGTCAAGTTGTTGCTGAGCGGTTGTCAGGATTTTGCAATACTGTCGTCAAGGTGTTTCTGTGGGGTTGTTAGGGTGTTGTGATGCTGTTGTCAAGGCGTTGCTGTGCGGTTGTCAGGATGTTGTGATGCTGTTGTCAAGGTGTTGCTATGCAGTTTTTAGGGTGTTGCGATGCTGTTGTCAAGGTGTTGCTGGGCGGTTGTCAGGATGTTGTGATGCTGTTGTCAGGGTGTTGTGATGCTGTTGTCAAGGTATTGCTGTGCAGTTGTTAGGGTGTTGTGAAGCTGTAGCCAAGGTGTTCAAATTTAGAAACACTGAAGATTGTCAAAGGCTGTGAGGCTGAAGGGTGGCTCTAAAGAGTGTTTTTTGTACAGTGTGTCTGTAACAGGTAGTTATATTTTGCATGTCTGATGTGTCTGAATGTGTCAGTCGTGTCTGTTGAGGGTGTGACTCTCAGAACTGTTGCGTGCGGTTCTGTTCCGGTTCTGAACGGTGACTGACAGACTCACACTGTTCAGACTCACAGATGGCTTCAGTTCTTCGTGTGAGCTTTAACAGCTGCTGACGAGCCACCCGCTGCTTCCCCGTTCCTCCGTCTGTCTCCTCCAGAACCTGAATTACAAATAATTCATTAACAATTTCATTCTTTGAAAAACATCTTTTTATGCAAATAAATAAGATGTGGTGTTCTGTGAGTGTTTTAAATCACAGTCTGACACACATTGGACTCGTCTCGTTTTTCTCCTGATAACCTTCACAAATGAATCTGTAGAACAAGCTCTCCAACACACATCACACACACGTTTCTAATCTGTTCAAACATTTATAGCCGTGCTGTGTGAAGTCTAATGTTTACACACATATAGCTGCTTCAAGATTGATGGAGGTGATGTGTGTGAGGTCGTCTGATGTTTGAGATCTCACAGGTGTGCAACAGGTGCCATTCAACAACCGACATCCTCAACCACTGATAGATACCTGAAGGAAACACTGATTTTGTATTGTTAAAGATAAAGAAGAGAAATTACCACAGGATTTCATTTATAAAT
Source organism: Carassius gibelio (assembly GCF_023724105.1). Taxonomy (NCBI): domain Eukaryota; kingdom Metazoa; phylum Chordata; class Actinopteri; order Cypriniformes; family Cyprinidae; genus Carassius; species Carassius gibelio. The sequence continues at coordinate 868,677 of NC_068401.1, forward strand.
ACATTCCGTTTGGTTTTTCTCAAGAAGGTTTCTTCTCATTTGTCTTCGAATCTGATCAAACCTGAAAGACAATGGTAAAAGGCAATCTGTTTAAAAGTGAATCACTTATTGTGTTTATGTACATATTATTTTCTATGGAAGCCCTGAATCACAATATGAGAGAGAGAGGGAGAGAAAAAAACTATCCCAAAAATCTTAGTCAGTATATTTTTTTTTGTTGTTTTGTTAAATAAATGATAGAAATTAATACTTGTAAAAAAAGTGATGATAAAGGCAAGAGATTTCTATTTCAGATAAATGCAGCTCTTTTGAATTTTCTGTTCATCAAAGATACCTGAAAAATTATACTCAGCTGTTTTTAACATAATCATAATACAAGGGTTTTTTATTTTTGTTTGTTTTTTAGCAGCAAATCAGAATATCAGAATAATTTCTGAATTTTTCTCAAATATCTAGCTTTTAATTGGCTTAGAAATCTATAACTGTTGGACAATAACAAATAATAATGATTTGTTTATAGGCCTATACTACAAACACTTTTTATCACATAATAAGGTAGAATAGTTTATATACTGTAATAAATGCTATGTCAATTAGCACTTGTTCATATACTTTATTTATGACCTGCTGGAGATTTTTTTGGACTTGAAAAAAACAAAACCGAAAACGGATGCTATTGTCCATATTAGGAGTTTCCTGATATTACCTTCTGCACGAGAGCGCCCCCCGGCTTTGAGTATGAATGAAACAAACACTGCAGGAGAGTTTAGCGCTCTGTGATGTTCATCTCGCCTTCTGGATCCGAAAAAAAAAACATCAGGTCATGAGCAGACTATCATGTCTCCTTGAGTTTAAATATATATTTATCCACACCAGCTCTTGAAAACCTCTATACGAACACATATTTGCCCGAAAAAGTGCGGGGGACGATCTACGTCTCCTGCTAAACAGAAGTCCTAAGATTTCTTTCTCTCCGATTTTTGTTTTCTCCCCAAAAAACTTTTTTTTATTCCAAAAAATACTTAAGATTTATTACAGTGCCTTTTAGTCAGTTTATCAACTTATGGTAAATTATGTTTCTTCTCTTGTCTTTAAAACTAGTTTCCATCTTGTTTCAAAAGCGTGTTTTCTGAATACACTAAAAAAAATTCAACATTAAAAATAGAACAAATATTATTGGAGTAGATTTGTAATGAAAATAATTTCGTTTTTCCACTTTCATACAGTTTCTGTCACTTATCACATATCGCCAATAACTGTTTTTACATTTATTTCTATAGCACTTTATAGTGCAGATTGTTTCAAAGCAGCTTCAAAGAAAATAATTGATGTAATTTAAGAGCTGCTTTACAGCTGAAATAGAATTTGTGTCATCATTCTGCTGATGACAGTTAAATATTATTAAATATAATCTTAAGCCATCTTCTAGAATCGTCTAAAAACACAACTCATCCATCTTTATTTGACCCTCTAACTCTAGCCCTCTCTATTCTAATTCTATTCTTAAAAAACTGGTCCCTTTTAGACATTATGTCCCCACTGGATGCAGCATCTTCTCATTCAAAGTGTGTGAATCACATCTCAACAGGTGCTTAGATTCATCCGTGAGAGGAGGATGTGAGAACACGTGAACACAGGTGTGTGTGAGTGTGTGTGTGTGTGTGTGTGTTCATACAGACCCAAACGTCAAAGCAGGAGGAACAGAAATTAAACACGCTATTCTACTGTCTGTGTAAAACACAATCAATTCCTCACAAATGCCATTTCTTCACGTCTTTCACCTCCTTCATTTCAAGCGTCTTTAACAATGGAAACCCACAGCTCGATATTCACACGACGAGACGCTCCTGTTCACTTCTCTTTTCAGAATAGATGGAAAACTACAGGGAATAATTCACAGAAACATACAAATTCTGGGTGATTTTCTGCTCTCTGTATGATCAGGGTTTGCTGGTTTACATCAAGAGGTCTGTAATATCTGGAGACATTATTATCTTTCATATTCATCTCTTTAACGGTCTGTCACTTCACTTCTGACGAGCCACATTCTAACCATCAACATACTTTATAAATATATGAGCTATTCAAATACTTCCTGGATCAACATTTTACTCCGTAACATTATGCAGTTTTCATTTATATGCTGTCTATTGCTGATGATTGCATTATTTATCATATGCATCTGTTTACATAAGTTTCTCCGTTGTGTTCACGTGTGTTTTTGTTCGGGAGGTTTTGTACTTGTGCAGAAGATGTGTAACAGCGCCCCCAAGTGTATAACAGTGAAAACACAAAAAGCCGTAAAAACTTGTCGTTGTCTTCTAAAAGAAGAGATAATTCATCAATGGCGAAGAAAGAGTTAACAAAAAATAAAAGAATAGAAAACTTACTTGAAATAAAATAAACGTTCACTAAAATAAAATATAAGATAAAACCGTTTTCTTTCAGAGTTTTCCTATTGTAATTTAGTTTAATGCGACGAACCAAAATAACTAAAATTGAAATAAAAATTATAAAAAAAAACTATGTACAGTAGATATGTTTTTAAAAATAGCCTACTTAAAATGACAAAAACAATAAAATTACTAAAACCTAAAATATATATATTTTTTTCAGATTACCATGATTTCTGAAGATCATGTGACACTGAAGACTGTAGTAATGATGCTGAAAATACATCTTTGATCGCAGAAATAAATTATATTTTAACAGATGTTTACATAGAAAACAGCTGTTTTAAATTTTAATAATATTTCACTATTTTACTATATTTTTGATCAAATGTCACTCTTAAGAATGTCTTTCTGTCAGATGGTGATACTGTAGTGCTGTCACAGAATAACTCATAATCCACACTTGTTCTCACTTTCAGCCACACTGCCTGTTCACTATCGCTGTGTTGTGGAAGATGAAGATGTTCAGAACGATGTCCCAGCAGGCGAGGAAGCATCCCGGGGTTTAACGAGTTTAACCCTCATTTACTCCTGACATTCAGCATCACAGTTCCTCCACCATTTTTGTGGGAAGTCGTGGCCTAATGGTTAGAGGGTTGGACTCCCAATCGAAGGGTTGTGAGTTCTAGTCTCGGGCCGGACGGAATTGTGGGTGGGGGGAGTGCATGTACAGTTCTCTCTCCACCTTCAATACCACGACTTAGGTGCCCTTGAGCAAGGCATCGAACCCCCAACTGCTCCCCGGGCGCCGCAGCATAAATGGCTGCCCACTGCTCCGGGTGTGTGCTCACAGTGTGTGTGTGTGTGTTCACTGCTCTGTGTGTGTGCATTTCGGATGGGTTAAATGCAGAGCACAAATTCTGAGTATGGGTCACCATACTTGGCCGTATGTCACTTCACTCACTCAGTGAAAATGAGGAACTCACGAACTCTATTGTGCTTCTGCATTGTAGTAGTTTGTTTCTCTGAGAACAGGTGAGGTTTGTGAAGAGCTCTTATGAATGTCCTATTAAATGTTTATTATAAACACATCTCAAAACGAGCATGTTTTTAAGTCTTTAAATATCAAGTCAGGGTAAAATATTTATTTCCATGCATTTAGAACACTAAAGTCCCACACATTACCGCACACAAACAAAACAGACATTGTTTATTGAGACAATAGCTGTATTACTGACGACGAGCGTGTGATGACCCAGATTCATGCCGTTTGTTTGGAAGGTTAACAAAACCAAATGAATTACTGTTATGCAAACGCCACCAAACTGTGTTAATCTTTCAGTGTGTTTAACAGTAACAGATACTGTATTAAGAGTGATTTTACAGTAAAACACACCATTACTGTGTCATTTACAGGCTTCTGTCTTGAGCTTATTCTTTCTTTCAGAGGCTTGTAAATGACATAATGTGAAGGAGTTTTCTTTAATGAGCAAAAAATAATAATAAATAAATAAAAACAACACACAAAATGAAATAAATAAGCTTTGTTTGTTTGCTTGCAAAAAAAGTTTTGCTGGATGTAAACTAGTGTGTAATTATTTTAACATTTAGATTTATGTTTAAGTTTGTTCCTGCCACAGAAAAAAATGTTTTTGCATCTTTTTATCTCTCAATTCTGACTTGCTTTCTAAAATTTCTGACTTTTTTACAAGATGTAAATTAGCCACAAATCTGATATATAAATCAGAATTAGGAGATGCTAACACACAAATGTTTCTAACTCAACAATTGTGAGAAAGAGAATTGTGAGATAAAAAGTTGCATTTACCTTTTTTATTTTTTAATCCGTGGTGGAAACAAAAACATACAAATGGCTGTGCGCACACACACACACACACACACACACACACACACACACACACACACACACAGACACAGACACAGACACAGACACAGACACAGACACAAACACAGACACAGACACACACACAAACACAAACACACACACACACACACACACACACAGACACAGATACAGACACACACACACACACACACACACACACACACACACACACACACACACACACACACACACACACACAGACACATACACAGACACACACACACTCACTCACTCACAGACACACACACACACACACACACACACACACACACACAGACACAGACACAGACACAGACACACAAACACGCACACGCACACGCACAAGCACACACACGCACACGCACAAGCACACACACACACACACACACACACACACACACACACACACACACACACACAGGGTTTATATCTTGCACTTTGAACTTTTTTCCTCTGAATTGAGAGTTTATATCATGCAGTAAGAATAGAGAGAAAAGTCAAAAATGCATGAACTTTGGGGGAATAAAAATGTCAGACTCAAAAGATACTGAATCTTGCAATTATGATTTTTTCATTTTTTTCCCCATTATTTTTCATTTTTAATTTAATTAAATCTACATTCAAAGGCTCTCTCTCTTTCTGTGAGAATACAGTAGACTATATTTGACTAAAGGACAGAAAACTCTTGGTTCAGTGGCTGCTGTTTAAAGTTTATGTCTCTGGGTTGTTGCAGGTCAGGAGCAGATGTTGCAGCAGATGCTGTTAAAGCTCTCTGTCTCTCTCTCTCTGTCTCTCTCTCTCTCGGCCATCACACAGGTGTTACAGTCACGAGCAAGTGTGACTTCACAAATAAATAAGAAAGCTGTTGTTTTCCTCACTCAGAAGTGTGAATCCTGAATATGACACTCATGAGAAGAGCAGAGGAACAGAGCTGATGTGTTCCTACAGTTATCACCTTTGCTCATATTCACAGAGAAAAACACCTGAAATCATCAAAAAATATAATCATTTCAAATAAAGCGCTCAGCAGGAGGGTAAAGAAGGTAATTGTGATAAAAACAACAAAAGTGCAAAACAATGCAAACAAATTACAGAGAAAATTATTACTTTAATGTTTGTATTTTCAATCAATGTTCCAGTTTATTAAAACACTGTATTAAGAGACTGCAGCTGGGAAGACTAAAACTGTAAAAAAAGAGGTAATTTATGAAAATAAATACAAGTAAAACTAACTAGAAAAAAAAAACATTACATACTAATATTAAGAATAGTAGTCTTAATATAAGAAATATTGGTTACACTTTAATTTAAGGTGTCCTTGATACAGTGTAATTACACATTAATTAACTTTAATTGATATTAATTAACGTCTACTTACTATATGGTTAGGTTAGGATTAGGGTTTGTTTTAGGATTACTTGCATGTAATTATATAAAAAAAATGTATTGTTCTAATAATAGTAAGTACATGTTACATGTGACAAGGACACCTTAAAATAGATATTAACAACATGTTCTTACTATGCATAGGGTTTGGATTAAAGCTATAAAGATGTATATTACTATACATCTTTAATGAGTCGTAAACATTGAATGAGTGTTTCTGTGAAACTTCATCATCATCATCATCATCATCTACAGAGAGCTTGTAACTGCAGGTGTGTGTCAGACTAACACCCGAAAACATCAAATGACCGCAGAACGCCTGTCAGGATCGAGTCGAGCTGAGAGATGAGAGAGGAAGCAAAGCAAACACATGTTGCGCTCGGCTAACGACGCTTAAACATACTTGATAAGCTAATTTGAATATCTCCCAGTAACCCCTGGGGGATTATGCAAATCACTGTAACAGGAGGCAGTTTTGACAACATAAGGCTAAGTCTGTGTCTGCCTGTCTCTCAGGTTCTCAATCGCAGAAAAAACCTGGTGATTCTGGTATTCGAAATGATGCTTCACATTTCCTCTTTTAATATGTATTTCTATTCTAATCCCTGTCATCATTTACACACACACACACACACACACACACACACACACACACTGAAGTCTCCCGGTAGGATGTGTGTGTGTGTGAGATCCTGTCACTCAGTCTGATCGGCAGTGGAGTGTGAGTCTCTCTCTCACACACACACACACACACGCACACACACACACACACACACACTAGTGGCCGTGTCCTTGTCCGCTCAACTCAGACTGACACACACAGTGTGTCTCCATGCATATAAAAGAGTGTGTGTGTGTGTGTGTGTGTGTGTGTTTGTTCATTTAGACCTGAAACCAAACCTGACGCAAGTACATGAACTCACACACACTTCTAACTGCACAAGCTTTATTTCACACGCTGTTGCGTCCTGAAACGTGTCAGACTGCATTCATAATGCGTCTCCTGCATTTTCCTCGCTCTTTCAGCTCACTGATGAAGCAGCAGTACTTGCTGAGTAAGTTAAAGTTACTTAAACCAGATGAGTCTTTACTTAGGTATTTATGTTTATGCATTTGGCCAACACCTTTATCTAAAGTCAGCTTACATTGCTTTCAAGGCATATATATTTTTTCAGTTCATGCATTCTCTGGGAATCGAACCCGTGACTTTGGTGTTGCATGCACCATGCTCTATACTGTTTGAGGAATGCTACAGGAAAGATAGATCTACGTGTATGCATTTTGAAGAAACTTTTATCCAAAGCCACGTACATTGCATTCAATTTGCACTATTTATCAGTTTATGCTTTCACTGGGAATCGAACCCATGACTTGCATGCACAATGCTGTACTGTTTGAGCAATGCGACTAGAAAGCTATATATCTACATATATGAATTTGGCAGACTCTTTTATCAACTTACATTGCATTTAAGTTAAATATTAATAAGTTGCATTCACTGGGAATCGAACCCATGACCTTGCCATCGCTAGTACCGTTTTCTTTTTTTACACCGCAATCAAAGTTTTAAGTTCATGCATTCCCTGGGAATCGAACACATGACTTTGGCATTACATGCACTATGCTTTACTGTTTAAGGAATGCTACTAGAAAGCTATATATTTACATTTATACATTTGGCAGACACTTTTATCAACTTACATTGCATTGCATTTAAAGTAAACTTGTTATCAGCTTATGCATTCTCTGGGAGTCAAACCTAGGACCTTGTTGTTGCAGGTTTAGGATGTAGTATTACTGTAGATCAACAAGTGGATCATGGCACCTGCAACACCAATATCATGGGTTCAATTCCCAGATAGCTAATGTACTGATAATTGTACACCTTGAATGCAATGCATCTCTCTGTGCATAAAATCTTCTGCCAAATGCATCGATGTTAATGAGATGTTGCTGCACGATTGTTCATATAAAAAATGTAAACTATATTATCTCGCCCAGCTCTGCTAAATGTAACTATAAGGCCTGATGACATTAAGATGATATTAAAAAAAACTATGTTTTTCTGTGAATCTGCTTCGACAGTATATTTTGAAAAGCGCTATACAAATAATAAATCTGACTTGAGTAACACACTCACATTGACATCTGATGATCGTCTCGTGCTCTTCCATACATGTATACACACACACACACACACACATATATATATATATATATATATAGCTGTATAGGGCTAAACATGATTATTTTAAAAAATAAGTTCAAAGAATGTAAATGAATGGCTTGAACAGAAGCATAGATAATCAATTAACAACCTTGGAGCTCACAACAGGTCTGTCGTCGATGGTTTTTAGTTACTGTTAAGCATCGATTTCTGTAAATGGAGAAAAAGAATGAATCAGACTGTTTACTGCAAAAAAATAAAATTTTATGCTGATTACTATTAATGAATGTAACAATTTAACACTGAAGGCACACTGCTGTTTCCTTGATTTAACTTCTTACCTGTGCTATAATCATAACCATACTCCTGTCCATCATCACATTTGTTTAGTTTGCTGTGTTAACAACTTTGCTTAATGAACGAAGGCAGGTTGCCAAATAACTGGCCTCGGTCACCTCCAGCTGATAATTACCCTCTTTACAGCCGCTCCTCCTTCCACTGCTCTGTTTTCACTCGCTCTCTCTTTCCTCTCCCGTCTGGCCTTACCCTCATTCTGTCAGCTGGGACAGGAAGAATAACCCCAAACCGTGGAGCAATCTCGGCCCGACCTATCAGTACAAGGTAAACAGCCCAGAGACTGCTCTGTGATCAGCGGCAGACTGACAGCGCAGACAGATCCGTCACAGATCCGTCATTCCCGCTGTTCCCGGATCAGCCCAGTTTGATGCACGCTTGCAAACACAGTTTGAGGAAACAATGCAACTGGAGGTTTTAGAAGAGGGCGACTATTTAAAGCAGTTGTGAAATGGAGTCAAACCTTACTCCCCAGTTTGAAATATGAATTATTTTCTAATCTTTTGAATTCTGGTGACTTGTGGCGTCACGATTCCCCTCGATACTCCCTTAACATGCTGTTACTGTCTTATCAATCAATGAGGTGTGCATTTATGGAAGGTGGTCGGGGCCATAATTTCATTTCGTTGTTTAGTTCAACATTCCTTTTCAGCCAGAAACATCTTAATTTACATTGCAACATTAATTAATTTACTTACCACAGTAGGAATCAGTAAAGCAATGCTGCAATAAACTCAATAAAAGATTAATATGTGGATACATTTAGAGATAAACCTGTATTTTATTAATCGAAGCAGGAAAATTGGTTTGCATGAGAAACTAAACATAACCAAAAATAAAAAAAACCTACTTTGTGGGTTTGGACCAACATAAGGGGGAGTAATTAATTATTGAGTAATTACAGAATTTTCATTTTTGGGTAAACTTTCCCTTTATCAGAGACAAACAGTGCATGTTGTCTACAAAATGTTCATGTTCTGTTTAAAGACCCCTTTGGGCTTCCATATCCATCAATCACAAGTCAGTATGGAAGGTGGTTAGGGTCAAAAGTCTTTAAAAGGAATAATGTAATTTGACTCTTAACATGCATTGTCTGTCCACGTTAATGGATAAAACAAGGACAACAACAAATAATATTGTTATTTATTAGACTATATTTTTAAATGTGACACAATGTTATGTTGGTATATAAGTATTCCATTAATGTGGATGAACAGGGCATGTTGATGCTCAAATGTAATGTTTTCTGTTTAAGGACTTTTGGCCCTATCGGCCTTCCGTATCTATCAATCCAAAGATCCAGAGTCGAGCTGTTAAACACGAATTGAACCTCCAAAAACTTTGCATCCTTCATGAAAATCCCAGCTTTAGAAATTCATGGATGAAGTTTATTTTTAATGATGTGCCTGAGAGACTGAAAGATAAACTTTCCATTTGTTCTTCACATTTGATCTCACGGTTTTCTGAATTATTCCAAACATGCTGCCGGTTTTTCACAATATCTTTTATTGAAAGATCCGGCTGTGCCAAACATTTTGTCCTCTGCGGAAACAAAGGTAACACATTTATTTTTAATCCTACAATGTGTTTGTAATAAACTGCCAAACCAGCCATAAACGCTATTAAGATTTAAAGTGTATTATTATTGTTTGAGTGTTGCTGTTAAAATCAGTTCAAAGCTGGACATTAGAATCACAACAGAATATGACTAATTGCTTCCACTAAGCATAAAAGTTGCTGGCAAATGAATGAGAAACTATGTTCTGTGCAAACTTACTGTAATATACAAGCAATAACAACACCTTTAAAACAATATACCAAAAATGAAGCAAAAGCAGATGGAAAAAATAAAGACTTTCCTCTCCTTCTTCCAGGAAGTTCAGTTCAGTTCAGGCTCATGAAAGGTCACAGCTCGACATGTTTGATTCACAACAGGAGCCAAAGGTCAGAAATCAAGAATCCAGTGGCGTCTCAACATTAATCATAATGAGAGAAACAGAAGCAGAGAGAGAGAGAGAGATCAATGAGAATATGAGAAGAAAATAACAGCGGCTGAAGAACATGTCTCCTGTCACGCATTCGCAACAGAAACATGCTTTCTGTCACATAAAAGCTGACGCTTCGAGACCTTTTCACAGAAACATGAATGCAGGAATTGTGCATCTGTGGAGTTTTTAGCTGTTTTCTGTCCAGCAGGTGGAAATTGTGCATCTGATCACCGAGTAACAGCAAACTCTCCTTAAAGGGTACATCGGATGCACAATTCAGTAAACGTAATATATGCATTGCTAAGAACTTGAAAGAAGATTTTTTTTGCACTCTCAGATTCCAGATTTTCAAATAGTTTCAAATATGTTTTTTAATGAATCTTTGCAAATCACTTTTCCTAATAATGTGCTAGTTAAAAAAACAGCTCTGTTCACAGCAAGCCGCTTCGGAGCATGTCCCTTTAAATGCTAATGAGCTCTGCTGGCCCCGCCCCCCGCCCCTTTCTTCCGAGCTGCTCACTGATTGACTGTTTCCTTTAGCCAGTTTCGCAGCTAAATGTGGCTAAAGGAAACAGTCAATCAGTGAGCAGCTGGAAGAGAGGTGCGGGGCCAGCAGAGCTCATTAGCATTTAAAGGGACATGCTCCGAAACGGATTGCTGTGAACAGAGCTGTTTTTGACAGGATAAAAAGGATGTTGTTTTACACTAGTATTTAGAAATTTGTGTGTAAATTATAGAGTTTTCATTAAGATGATACTCATATCAACTTGTGGAAAATGGGCATCCGATGACCCCTTTAACAAGCACTTACACACTCAACTCCTCAACATCACATGCATAGACAAGATGCAAGTATTCTGGATTTATTTCCTTTATTAAATCAGTTCACAAACCCTAAAAGTCTCAAATACACTTTCTCTGAAAAAACTTGTACACAGAGCCAGATCACGTAATGAGGGCCAGCGGAGCCTGTCACACAGTCTGTGTGTGTCTTGTTTGTATGCATGTTGTTTTGTCTTTTATGATATTCTGATGATCTTAATTTACGCTAACTACATTTAAATGTATTCTCTCGTTCTCTCTGCACAGTTGGTGGCCGTCACCACAGACTACGAGAGTCTGCAGAAGGAAGGACCTGACTTTTAAAAGACCTCAGTGGAACTGCACACACACACACACACACACACACACACACTTTACTAAATGCTGTATCCCCCGGATGCTCCTGCTGCCACTGGAAACAAATTGTATCAGTTATGTTAATAGCTAGGAACACACACAATAAATAAATAAATATTAATACATTTTTTTTGTTTTGTTTTCAGAAGTTAGGCTATTTAAAATATTAAAGTAGACACTTGAATGAATAAAAATGTATTGCTGTCAAATAGGGTTAAACCTGGTTTAAAGAATGGAGGCAAAGATTTAAAATGACAATTAATTACGGTAGTAAAAATTAACTGTTAAATAGTCACTTTTTCCTCACTCTAAATTTTACATTTGGTTATTATATATATACAAAAGTTCAGAAAAACACAAAAACAACATAAAATGTGTTCCATATGACTTATATGCTCCCAAACGTATAAAGTCATACGATGGATTTGAGGGTAAACATTAACATCAGACGTGTGAAGATGCATCGTGCTTTGATTCTCACAAAATGTTCATTTCTGGCTGAACTCTTCTCTAAAGCTGCATGAGAATGGAACGTGTTTGTGACACGCATCCCATTTGTTTGGGAACACAAACATCCGCTGTTTTTCTTCAGCCAGTTCCTACAGCCCTTTAGAAAAGCCTGGAAGTTTGTTGTGGGCATATTTGTGGGACATTAGGAGGCAGAATTGTGTGCATAGTGAGAATAATGCATGCCATCTAGCAGCAATCACTCCTGTCCTCTGCACAGCTGCGTACCGACACACATCCAGAGCTTCAATAAAGGAGACGCTCCTCGTCTCTCTGCGTTCACACACACACACACACACACACACACACACACACACTCTCTCTCTCTCTCTGCTCACCTGCGGTGTGTGTGTGCTGCTTCTGTCAGGCCTCCAGCTCATGCTGACAGGTAATCAGGCAGGTTGAAGAAGCGCATCAGGCATAATCTCACACACACACACACACATGGGCCGTCATTACCTAAGCGGAAGGTGCAGCGGCCCGTCATGATTGCATTGCCTCCATTTGTTATTCTTTGTATCGCTATTCATCTGCAGAGAGAAGGCAATCTACACACTCAGTGAGTGCATGAGATATCAAAACACCTCAAGCACAGATAACTACAACAGCAACAATCACAGAAATAAAGAAATACATTTATGGTGTTGTGCACACTCTTCTCTGATACACACAGGAGCTGAAACGACTCGAGTGTGAGTCTCATGACGGTCGTGTGTTTAAGAGCACATCATCACTGATTAATGACTGGGAGAACCTCTAAATACTCATCCGTTACTAGAACTATCCATCTCTATGGAGACTTCAGATGAAAAACCTCCAAGTCTGTCTGAGACAGGCTTTTTTATGTAATCATATGTAAGCAATACAAGAGAAAACTCAAAAATCTCCTGAAGTTGGTTGCCTTAAACATTTAAGTTTTTTCAACTTTTACAAATTTTTTGGGAATCTGATTACATGTTCCAGATTACATGCAATCAGTTACTACCCAGCTCTGAAGACAATACATCTTTAGAGAAGCAGTGCAATCTATCAGTTCTGTGCAGCTGCATCGAACACATGTGTTTGAGTGTGTGTGTGTTTGCGTGTGTGAGGCGAGAACAGTTTCTCGAGTGTGAAAATCTGCTGTGTGTGTGTGTGTGTGTGTGTGTTCAGAGTCTCGGCTCAGGTGTAAACAAACTCAGATGTGTGTTTGCTGGGAGTCAAACATTCACAGAAGATACACTTCACAATATGAGTACTGAGGAAAAACATCCCTCCAGTATCTCGATAAAACACACTGGAGAAAAAGCATAGATGTTACACATTTATAATTGATACCATGTTGCACATATTTAAATTGATACTAAAAGTAAACTGTCTATTAGTTTTAGATGAAGACTGAAGAACTAAGTGAAGATGACACACAGATAAGAGCAACACAGATATATTGTCTATAAGGTATCTCTCTCCATCTAGACGATCAGCTTATATGCATCCTGTGGACTCAAATTGAGCGCGTGCTTCTCTATATTATTACAAGACATGCCCCCTTACTGCTGATTGGCTACAAGTGTGTTTTGGGACTCAATCTGACACTGCGGTCAAATGGTTTTCCATCACTTGGTGCACCTTTAAGTGCAAACCTTATAAATAAAGCAGTAGTGTAATTACACCTGTAACTCACTGACACACAGAGTATATCAAACTGAAACCATCAAACAGTCAAAATCCATCAGCAGCTGATTTTAAAGTTCATATCCTGCAATCCTGTGTTCATGTCTCACAATTCTGAGTTCATATCTCGTAATTATGAGTTCATATTTCACAATTCCAAGTTTTTTTCTCACAATTCCAAGTTCAAGTCTCTCAATTCCGAATTCATACTTCACAATTCTGAGTTCATATCTCCCAATTCCAAGTTTATATCTCATCATTCCAAGTTCATATCCTTCAATTCCAAGTTTATGTCTCACTATTCCGAGTTCATATCCTGCAATCCTGTTCATGTCTCACAATTCCAAGTTCATGTCTCACAATTCCGAGTTCATATCCTGTAACCCTGAGTTCATATCCTGCAATTCCGAATTCATGTCTCACAATTCCGAGTTCATGTCTCACAATTCCGAGTTTATGTCTCACAATTCCGAGTTCATATCCTGCAATTCCGAGTTCATATCCTGCAATTCCGAACTCATGTCTCACAATTCCGAGTTCATATCCTGCAATTCCGAACTCATGTCTCACAATTCCGAGTTCATGTCTCACAATTCCGAGTTTATGTCTCACAATTCCAAGTTCATATCCTGTAACCCTGAGTTCATATCCTGCAATTCCGAGTTCATATCTCACAATTCAGAGTTCATATCCTGCAATTCCAATTTCATGTCACACATTTCTGATGTCGTACCTCACAATTCCAAGTTCAAACCTCACAATTCCGAGTTTATATCTTGCAATTCATACTTTTCTCAGAATTGTGAGAAAAAAAAATAGCAAATACCTTTTTTTGCTTGTTTATTCTATGACAGAAACAGGCTTCCATTCTATAATAATAAAGTGGCTTGACTTATGCCTATTTGTATAAGTACAGTAATGCTGTTCAATGACTGTGTGTGTGTGTGTGTGTGTGAGTGAGGTTCTGTTCTTCATCACATCTCATCAGGGTCTGTCAGGCTCTTAATTGATGTGCTTCTCTCTCACAACCCTCTTCCTTCTCCCGTCTCTCCGTGGGACTGTTATTGCTCTATAAGAGACACTTATACTTTATTATGTTGCAATTACAGCACATTAGCCATTGTTTGGAGTTTAAATGGGACTCTAAAATGCCACTTAAGCCATCGACTCTGTAACGCCACATCACAGTCCTGCAGGGCTTTAATTATGACACGCGTTCAAACGCAGACATGCCACTCCAAATAAACGAGTGCAATTAATTGTCGTTAATCCGTCCCTCGCTGAACACCGCTGATTTATTGTCAAATTAACGGCTGTCTGTGCCTGCAGGAGGAGGAGAGAGATTCCCAATCATGTCAGCTCATTCCTGACACAAACAACCAGACACGGACAAGCGATGCGAGCGACTCCTGAACCTTCGACACAAACACACCAGGATTCACTCATCACGAGCTGCTTCAGCATCCGCTGGGATTTACTCTGTGACACACACTGAAAGAGAGAAAACACTGACATCTCACTGAAAAACTCACATCCCACCAAAAAAAAGAAAAAGACATTATATTCTAAAATAAATCAAAATTACTTTTTTAAGGATTTTTTGCAATGATGTATAAATATTCTACATAAATTATTTTTTATTCATATCGCAGAAATTAATCAGGGGTTAAAAAGGGTATACTAAGAGATTGTGTGCGAAATCAATATTATTATTATTAAAAAAAAAAAAAAAAAAAAAAAACAACCATTAAAATATGGTCTTGGCACAAAATAAAATTAAAAAATAAATTACTCAATTGAATTCTAAATAAATAATATTGCATGTATTTATTTTAAAAATCCATTTTATTTTTTAACTTCACGATATCATGCAATTATTTGACATTTACTAGCAATTTTTAAAGAGAAAAAATTGTTTACACAATATTTTTTCGTGGACTGAAAAAAAAAATGGTGTAGAACTAATTTCCCCTAATAAATAGCTAGTAAATTTCACAATTAAATACAAAATAACAGCAAGTGACACATTGAATTAAACATGAAATTTTAGAAAAAACCTAATATAGTATTTTCTTGAAAAACCTACTTCAATAATCCAGCTTAACTGTTAAAACATCAGTAAATGTAGTTAATAAAAATAGGTTTCATTAATAAGTGTTTCTTGTGATTTTGGGCTTTGTTTCGGACAGACTCTCCACACACGCTGTGTTTTAACGCTCACTTTAATCCATTGATTAGCAGCGGCTCTTTCAGTCTCAGAGATGTATTTTTAAATGCACGTTCCTGAATAATCCTCTGACTCAAAACACATTATTCCTCTGAAGACGACGGGCCAGAACGACTGCTGCGATCGATCATCTCCACCCACAGCGCACACACTTACAGAAAAAGAGCAGCCCAAAGAGATGCATTTTCCTACAGCACCATTTTATTGGGATTAGACGTTTTTAGAAAATCATTTGTGTAGCTCTGTCCATTTAAAAACAATCATTTTGTGATAAAAAGGTGTTTTGTCAGGCAGCATGCAGCAAATGGAGATGGAAGATTGCAGACGTGTGCAACGTGAAGAAGAGGCTCAAAGTGTTTATCGATATCAGAAATCACTCAAGATGAGGAACGACAAACTCCAACAACAGTTACAGTTTCCACACACACTACTGTACACCTACAAAACAGCTTCGATTAACAAAGGCGGAGAAGAACTCAAGTAGAAAACCTGAATCGTAGTCTGTAAACACTTTGCATCATTACTCTTTTAGAAACGTTTGTTCGTCACTCCAAATAAAAGATAAAGATGTGAGTCACAAACGGTTTGGTTCTTTCTTGTTTGTGTCAGTATCTACACTGCTGCTCGAAAGTTTGGGTTCAGTGAGACTTGTAAAGTCTCTTTTGCTCATCAAGGCTGCATTTATTTGATTAAAAATACAGAAAAAAACAATAACCTTGCAAAATGTTATTTCAACATAAAATAATGGTTTCTATTTTCATATCTTTTAAAATATAATTTATTTCTGTGATGCAAAGCTGAATTTCCATCAGACATAACCCCAGTATAAAGTGTCACATGATCTTTAAGAAATAATTCTAATATGTTTTTTAGCATTCTTTGATGAATTAAAAATTAAAAAGAACAGGTTTACATCAAAATATAAATCTATATATCTTTGCTATCCCTTTTATCAATTTAACACATTCTTGCAGAATAAAAATTGTAATTTCTTTCAAAAACTGTAGAGTATATTGTTACAAAAAATTTCTATTTTAAATAAATGCTTTTCTTTTTAACTTTTTATTCATCAAAGAATCACAAAAAAAAAGTATCAGGTTCCAAAAAAAAAAATTAGTTTCCAGCACTGATAATAAATCATTATAATAAAATAATTTCTGAAGATCATGTGACACTGAAGACTGGAGGAATGATGCTGAAAATACAGCGGAGCATCACAGAAATAAATCAGATTTGAATGTATATTAAAATAGAAACATTGTAATAATATTTCACAATATTCATTTTTCACTGGATTTTTCATCAAATAAATATGAGACTTCTGTAAAACATTAAAAATCGTTCTTATCCCCAAACTTTTGACAGGTGGTCGTTTTAAGACTTTTAGTTCCAGTAAATGATTAATAAAGTAGTGATTGATCATAAAGCTAAACTTAAAAAGAAAAGGTTTAATGTTTGATCTTCTGCTTTAATGGTCGGTGAATCCAGGCATGGGGAAGGGACGAGCGAAAGCTTCAACGCGGCGACGCAGATCAGCGATACGAGACGCCGTCTCCGAGTCCTCCAGCAGGAAACTCTTGAAATCTGACAGCTTTTCTGAAGAGAAACAGAGAGAAACTGCATGAGGAGACAGAATCACATTAAAGTGGCAATAATGCTAATGTTCTGCATTTATTTAATAAAAAATACAGTCAAAATTGTGAAATATTGTTATGAGTGAAATAGCACTGTCAAACGATTAATCGCGATTAATCGCATCCAAAATAACAGATTTTGCTTACATAATATGTGTGTGTGCGGTGTATATTTATTATGTATATGAAAATATTTGACTGTGTATATACATATATATATTATGTAAGCAAAAACTTTTGTTTTGGATAAGATTAATCGCGATTAATCGTTTTACAGTGCTAGATTTAAAATAGCTGGGAATAACTGTTACAATGTAACTGATTTCTGTGATCAAAGCTGTCACATGATCTTCAGAAATGTTTGAAAACAATTCAACATTTTTGTCAGGATTCATAGATAAATAGAAAGTTCAAAAGAACAGCATTTATTTGAAATAAGTATTTCGCGTTTGTTTTTAATAACAGATATTAACAATATTTTATCTGAAATATTTTAAATAATTATAAAACAAACTATTATTACTGTACACCTATAATTGTATTAATGTGGAAAATAACTTCAGAATTTTAATTTTGTTACTGTGAAGCTGTCAGTGTTCAAATGACAACACATGATTTGCAATAACAACAATATTGTAGATATGTAATATGATCTATATTGTTGATATAAAACAAGACATATAATAAACACAGAGTAACAGCAGATCTCGGAGTGTGTACTCACTGGTCTTCTTCTTGACGTCCAGAGCGATCTTGATGCCCTGATCGAAGAAATCCACCACCTGCTGGAAGTCAGCCTCCTTGAACTGACGAGACGTGAGAGCAGGGGATCCTGGGAAACCAGCGGAGCACAGTTTGAGTGAGTGTGTGTGTGAGTGAGTGAGTGTGCATGCGTGCATGTGTGTGCGTGTGTGTGTGTGCTCCCCACCGAGTCTCAGGCCGCCGGGGGTCAGTGCGCTCTTGTCTCCAGGGCACGTGTTCTTGTTGGCTGTGATGGACAGCAGCTCCAGAACACGCTCGGCCCGCGCTCCGTCCATCCCCTGAGGCCTCAGATCCACCAGAACCAAATGATTATCGGTTCCTCCTGAACAAACACACACAACACTGATCTTCACTCAAACGAGTCCGACTGGATGAAGATCAACGGTCACTTCAACCAATGTCCAGTTCCCAGATATTACTGTTTTTGATTATGAGGCTATTATGCATTATATCAACATGAACAACCATTCTACTGCCATATTATACAGAATCTAAATTCTGACTTTTTTTTGTTTCCAAATTGTGAGGAAAATTATTTTTATATCAATTTTTTTTCCTACATAATTTCTTCAGAATAAAGTTGATGAAAACTCAAATTAAGAGCAGGAACATAAATGAATCCTCATCACAGACTGTAATGACACGTTTCCACAGTTATTAACAATGTAAATCTAGCAAAATGTTTCATATTTTCATAAAAAAATTTTTTACACATTTTTTCAATAGAATTTGTGTCAGTGATATTTTCAAAATCCTTGAGATAACTATTATAGTTTTTCATAATATTTTGAATCGGATATTATTTTTATATTTGCTTTCATGTTAATTTTAGTTAACATTTAGACATTTATATTAGTTGTAGTTGTTTTTAAATATGTCTATATACGTTTTATTTATTTTAGTTTCAGTTTTAGTACATCTGCATGAGGTTAAACTTTTTTACTTAGAAACTGTTGTCTATTGTTAATAATTTACAGTGATCTGTAATAACGTCAAAATCTGTTGCCAAACATTGAGTTAATACTTTTAAAACAATACAAGAACCGGTTTTCTTGTATGTCCTGGCTGATAAGGACAGAATTGGACTTATTCCTGAAGTTGGAGAAATGTTTTGAACCAACATTTTGAGTAAAAAAAAAAATCGTCTTAACCCTTGGTTCAGTTCAGAGTTGTCTGATCTTATTCACCAAAACACACTCTACGGCATAGAGCAAAGAACTCTAATAATACACCTGACTGACAATCATATAGGGCTATAGGAAATTAATATACTCAGTCCATTAGACAAGCAAAATCAAACACCATTTGACTGTTAACAGTCCTGTTACCTGAACATTTTCTAAAGGGGTCCCACAAGGAAACGTACTAGGACCAATACTTTTTAGTATTATGTTAATGACATTGCCCTTGTCGCAGGTGATTCTCGCGTACATTTAAATGCTGATGACATTTATACATACATTTAGTTCTTCCCTGACTACTACGGCCCGTTTTACTCTCTCTCGTCTAACATGCTTTCTCTAGTCTTCATTTAGCTTTAAATACAAATAAAACTAAATGTATGTTTTTTTTCAAAGAAATCTACCACATGTTGAGTGTCCACCTAATAGTTTCTGATTGGATGGCTCTGAGATCAATTATGTTGAATGCTACAAATATCTTGGTATTTGGCTCGATAGCAAACATTTGTCATTTGAAACTCATATAAATGCACTGCTCACAAAGGTTAAAACTCGCATTGGTTTGCTTTATCGGAACAAATCTTCTTTTACACGTTCTACAAAACAGCTACAATATCATTGTACTTGCTTTTAGTTATTTGCTTGTTCTTATTCGTCACTGTTTATAAGTGTGTTACTTATAATTGTATAATGTTTTGTATCTGTTTTTTATGCTGCAACTTGGCCAGGTCGTCATTGAAAATAAGAAATGGTTCTACTTCTGAGAACCCCAGAAATGTACAGAGTGAGTTTTGCGGTCTAAAGTGTTTAACAGCAGTCGTCTGTGTCATAATCATTGTTTCTCACAGGTGAGACTGAGTCATAAACTGATCTGCAGCTGCTTTAGACGTGATAAGAACAGAACGGAAGAATAACAACATGTGCGTCGATGTGAAGTGTGTCCGGCGTGCAGACGTTCAATTAGTTCTGCATATGTTACTCAGGAGAAACCGCAGCTGATACACACACGCTCACTGACGATAATAATAATATCCAGCACACAAAAACATCATTAAAAGTGTTTCAGTGCGATAAAATCATCAAGACTTCAGACGAAGAGTACGGCGTTGGACAAACATTCGTTCTGCTGCCGTTTGCTTCAATAAAAGTGATTTGGATTCACCTGAAACCGGCTGATGAGACATGAGAGAGCCTTTCTGTATAACTATAATGAGTAAATTAGCAGAAGAAGAAACACTCGCTCTGCTCCTTAAATAACTGAGAGTGGATAATAAACATCACAAACTATTATTAAACTGAGGAAAAGATGGAATAAATGAACTCTTTGCTTTGGTGGAAGAATGGAGTAAGTCAGTGTAAATCAGGTTCTCTATTTAAACAACTTTATGTGAGAGTGAAGAACTTGTTCCGTTTTACTTCAGCAATATATATATATATATATATATATATATATATATATATATATATATATATATATAAACATTAAACATCTTTACTATTAATTTCAGATTTTCTGCTCCAAATTAAGACCTTTTTATGCTTTAATTTGCTCAAAAAAGTTGAATTAAGACCCAAAGAAACCCTGAAAAACATCCTATTAATGTTTCTAAAAACACTGCTCATATGACGTGTTTTTAATGTGATCTGGGTTGTATTTCCTTCTGTTCATGTTTTTAAGGTCCATGAGGCCGTCTGCTTGATTATATGATGGGATGATATTTAAAGAAGCAGCAGATTTCAAGCATTAGTAGATCTTCATGCGTCTGAAGGACTTTCAAGGGTCAGTGCATTATGAAGATCTTATCTACCGCTTCAATACACACCACAAACACTGAATCATTGATAAGACTATTTATTAATACTGTATATACACTATAATCACCTGCTTTAGTTAATTAGTTCATTAAGACCTTTTGTGTTGTTCGTTAGACATGCAAAATCAAACACTATTTGACTGTTAATAGACCTGATCCCTAAAAATGTTCTAAAGGGGTCCCACAAGGAAACGTACTGAGACCTATACTTTTTAGTATTTATGTTAATGACATTGCCCTTGTTGCAGGTGATTCTCACGTACATTTATATGCTGATGACACTTATAAATTAACTCTTTGCTTTAGGTGGAAGAATGGAGTGACTCAGTTTCTTCTATTTAAACAATTTATTTGTGAGTGTGAAGAACTTGATCAGTTTTACTTCAGCAATAACATAAAAAAATCTAAATTTAAGCAAAATGCATATCTATTATCAGTTTGCTTACCAAGTAAATGCATCTTAAGTTAAGAACAGTTATAACAGTTATTTTGACTAGAAATAAGACAAAAGTACTAATTTGCGTTAAGCCTTTTTTGCAGTGTATAGGTTTGAGCCTCACGACCGCAGCACACCCTGATGAAACGCAGGAAAACTAACTTTATCTTCCAGGAGAATCCAGTGACATCGTCTCAGTCCCAGACAAACACGTTCTACTCACCTGAAGAGAAAACCTACAGCACAGAAACAGACAAGACGCGAGTGAAAAACCCACCAGAGACCAGCGTGTAGCCCTTATTCAGCAGTGCCTCAGCCATGGCCTTCGAGTTCTTCAGAACCTGAGCGATGTATTCACGAAACATGGGCGTTGTGGCCTGAAGAGAGACCGAATGAAGAGCTATCAATTATCAAAAATCATAAATGAGCTCCCAAGTGCACCAGTTATTGTTCAGGAGAAGATGAGAGAGAATAGAAGATGCTCCACGACGCAGATGATGCTGCATTTGGATATTAATTCAACATATGAAACGCCAATAAACAAGTAGGAGGTTGTGATCGACAGATATATCGGCTGACATTTGGCATTTTGAATATTTTTTTAATTCTAAGCAACAAAAAAAGTAGCAGTTGGTTGTTAAATCAATTTCTTTATTTTACAAAAGTATCAAGTAACATTTTATCATATTTGTTCATTTTCAAATTACATAATTTAGTATCTATCTATCTATCTATCTATCTATCTATCTATCTATCTATCTATCTATCTATCTATCTATCGGCTCATAGAAAGTAGAATGTATGGTCAACTGATATATTTTGCATGGCCGATATATTGGCTGATATTTGGAAAAAAAAAAATTGTATTGCAGCAAATACTATTACAGCATAAAAAAAAAAATCAATGTTTAATATTTTTTTTATCAAGTTAAATTTTTTTCATATCCATTTTCAAATTGTATTATTTAACAAACAAATCAATTAAGTATATATTTAATTTCAGCAACTGTTATACATGTGTTTTTTTAAATCTTTAAATTAATTATATTGATATGATATACATTGGCTTTATATTGGTCATTAATTCAATGTATGAACCATAAACAGAGTAAATCAATGCAGAAAGAAAGTGGTCGACCGATATACTGACATGAACGATATATCGGTTGAAATTTAGCATTTTTTTTATTATTTGGAAAAAATACTATAATAGCATAAAAAAATTAAGTAGTCTTTTAAAATAAATCTTATTTTATAAATTATTTTTTTAACAAGTTAATTTTTGTGATGCTAATTAATTTTCAAGTATATAATTTAGTAATTATAAAATAATATATATTTACTTTCAGCAATAGTTACATGTTTTCACGATGTTTGAAGTGAATATTGGGTAATATAATACATTTTAAATATTCAAGTAAATATTGATATACATATATATTGGCCGATATTTGGCATTTTTTTATTATCTGCAATGGCCAATAATTTTTTTTCCTGTTTAGCCAATATGTAACAGAAAGGCTAACACTAAAATACTCATCTCATTTAATTTAAACAAGTCTTCAAATCCTTGATTTCATATTCAGTGTGCTTTATCTAAAATTAGCACTAAATTATCCTTGTTCATAAAAATATTATTCCTAGCGCACACAAACTTACCAAGTCATTGAGTACTGTTGGTTACACCATTTAATTCCTTGTTATATTTTTAACAATTTCTTTATTTGTGAAAAATACTATAACAAATTTTTTTAAGTGTTTTCCCCCATATTTATTCATGATCATATTGCATAATTTTGTAAATATGTAAAATAAATATAAGTTTAATTTAAGCATGCACTATGCACTATGCATGTGTACTAGATGAACTAGTGCGATATCATATTTATCAGCTTATCATTGCCACTCTTCTCTCCATGATATCAGTATATGGGTTAAGGACTAGCAGAGAGATGACCTGGAATGATCTGGAAGTGAAAGCAAAGCTGTACCTGTTTGAGAGCCACAGCGACGCCGGCGATGGCGTGATTGTGAGGGCCGCCTTGAAGTGAAGGGAACACAGAGAAGTTGACCTTCTCCTCCAGGTCATACATGACCTCTTTGCCCTTCTTATCCAGCGAGCGCACGCCCTTCCGGTAGAAGATAAGCCCCGCCCTGAAGGGAGGAGCCAGAGCAGAGGAGGAGGAGAAACAGTCACTGATGGAGATGATGATGATGATTTACTGCTCAAGAAACATTTCTGATTATAATCAATGTTGAAAACAGTTGTGCTGAATTTAATTTTTATGTTGAAACTGTGATACACTTTATTTTTCAGGATTCACAGATGAACAGAAAGTTCAGAAGAACAGCATTTATTTGCTTTCTTTACTGTCACTTTAATCGATTAATGCATATTTAATGACTAAAGGTATTAACTTCTTTCCCAGAATGAATGGTTTGTGCACCACACACAGGCTTTGAGAGAGTGATCTCAGTCACTGCTGGAGCTGTACCTGGATCCTCGCAGTGATTTGTGTGTGGTTGTGGTGACGAGGTCTGCGTGTGTGAACGGCGAGGGGATGGCTTTGCCTGCCACCAGTCCGCTGATGTGAGCCATGTCCGCCAGCATGTATGCGTTCAGCTCGGTGCACAGCTGCCCGGAGACAGAGAGCAGAGTAAGACAGAGCTCAGAGAGGATTATGAAAGCGCTCGCAGCAAACCTCACAATCAAAGCGCTCCGTTATCGGCCCATCGGAGACTGACCTGATGAGATCCGAGCGCTTCTCCGGGGAACGAGCCCCAGAGACTGCAGCGCTTCACTAACACTTCTGAGCGTGACGCGACGCTCTCGGAGAAAGATAATCTCCAGCTGATCACACACTGATAATGTACACGGATACACTTAATCTGTCGTGGAATGTGTGTGTGTGTGCGAGAGAGAGAGAGAGAGTGCGTGTGTGAGTGTGTGTGTTTGAGAGAGAGTGCATGTGTGCGTGTGTGTGTATATATGTGTGTGTGTGTGAGAGAGAGAATGTGTGAGTGTGTGTGTGAGAGAGAGAGAGTGTGTGAGTGTGTGTGTGAGAGAGAGTGTGTGAGAGAGTGAGTGTGTTTGAGAGAGAGTGCATGTGTGTGTGTGTAATTGTGTGTGTGTGTGTGTGTGTATATATATATGTGTGTGTGTGTGTGTGTGAGTGTGTGAGAGAGAGAGTGTGTGTGTGTGAGAGAGTGAGTGTGTAATTGTGTGTGTGTGTGTGTATATGTGTGTGTGTGAGAGAGAGAGTGTGTGAGTGTGAGAGAGAGAGTGCATGTGTGTGTGTGTAATTGTATATATGTGTGTGTGTGTGTGAGCGAGAGTGTGTGTGTGTGTGTGTTTGAGAGTGCGTGTGTGAGTGTGTGTGTGTGTGTTTGGGAGAGTGTGTTTGTGTGTGTGCGTAAGAGTGTGTGTGTGTGAGAGAGTGCGTGTGTGTGTGTGTGTGTTAGAGAGTGTGTGTGTGTGTGTGTGTGTGTGTGTTTGAGAGTGAGTGTGTGAGTGTGAGATAGAGAGAGAGAGAGAGAGAGAGTGCGTGTGTGTGTGTTAGAGATTGTGTGTATGCGTGTGTGTGTGTATGAGAGAGAGAGTGCGTGTGTGAGTGTGTGTGTTTGAGAGTGTGTGTGCTAGAGTGTGTGTTAGAGAGTGTGTTAGAAAGTGTGTGTGTGTGTGTTTGAGAGTGTGTGTGTGTATGAGAGAGAGAGTGCGTGTGTGAGTGTGTTAGAGTGTGTGTGTGTGTTTGAGAGTGTGTGTTTGAGAGTATGTGTGTGTGTGCTTGTGTTTGAGAGTGTGTGTGTTTGAGAGTGTGTGTGTTTGAGTGTGTGTGTGTGTGTGTGTGTGTGTGCTTGTGTTTGAGAGTGTGTGTGTGTGTGTGTGCTTGTGTTTGAGAGTGTGTGTGTGCTGCTGACCTTGTGTTTATCTTGCAGTAAAATCAGGCCACAGTAAATTCGATCAACAAACATGAAACACACACAATCTCAGCCTGCAGCAGAAAAGCCGCACAAGATCTGAGGAAAGCATCTCTCAGAGACACAGACGCCAGCTCTGCTCGCACACTAGCGAGTGCCCTACATAGACATCATGACAACGTGAATAATGCATGCATTTAATTTAATTTCAGGAGGCATGATGTTTGAGCCTTCTCATGCGGTCTATGTAGGGCACTCGCTAGGGTTCGGAGAGTTGTCACGAACTGAGTGAGAGCTGAGAGGGATTATGGGTATTTGACTGTCCATCAAGCTTGTTGAAACATCATTTCATTAATGATGAATGTTAATGAGAATAATCATCATTCTTACTGATGTTTGTGTGTGTATGAATGAAGATGTGATTAAAAGCTGACAGCAACAGCGCAGTGTGTGTGTGTGTGTGTGTGTGTGTGTGTGTGTGTGTGTGTGTGTGTGTACTGTACTGTGAGCAGAAAGAGTGTTTGTCGTCTCCGAGGCGTCAGGCTTGAGCAGTTAAACACAAACGTGTCAGAGACAGACGAGTGTGTGTGAATAAAGAGAGCAGTGGAGACAGCAAAAATAAACTCAGAGAGAGAATAACATTCAGTGTTTTTATCTTAATGTACTTTTGCACTGTTTTCAATTTGCATAGTTTTAAATGCAAATGCTTTATCAAAGTAAAAACACTTCAGTACTTAACTTTAAAACCAAAAAACAAACACCACACTAAAATCTAATTTAACTTAGATTAAATCCAATAAGTGCACTTGTTGGACTGGAAAGAAAGTCTTTTAAATATGATCTTTATTCACCATGAAACAAAATTTTACCCAAAAATAAAAAGTTAGTTGTAAAATGTATTCACTTTCAGATCATCAGAGATCAGGAAGAGTTTGTGTCTTCATCAGGTTTGGAGAAATGTAGCATTTCATCATTGGATGCTCTGGAGGAAGTGTTATTCTGGATTATTAGAGTTAAAATCATCTTAATGCTGGATGTGTTTCAGGTTTTGTCTTCTCCAGATGTTCACTGATGGACTGGAGTGCTGTGGATTATTGGGATGTTTTTATCAGACTCTCATTCTGACGGCACCCATTCACTGCAGAGCATCCTTTGATGAGACACTGATGCAGTGCTGCATTTCTCCAAACCTGATGAAGACACACACTCCAGAAACATGTTTGGATGGACTATATTTCTTTAATTTCAGACCTTCTTGATGCGGCTGTAGTCGATGAGGCGAGCGTAAGCGCTGGTGCCGGCGATGATGAGTCTGGGTCTGAAGAGTCTCGCTGTCAACTCCATCTGATCATAGTCTATCAGACCAGACTCAGGCTGTGTGTGTGTGTGTGTGAGAGAGAGAGAGAGACAGTTAGCATTTAACATCTTTACTACAGAATATTTCTGCTGTCAGAAACACATCTTTGACATTCAGATTTATCATCAACAGTTCTTTCCAACAAACACACGAACAAATAAATAAATACATAATAAAAAGCGAGTGTGTGAGTGTCTGTGTGTGTGTGTCTGAGGGCCGCCTGTCGATTTCCTATTATCTCTCCCATAGAGAGGCGAGTGACCACTCATCCATCACACACACACACACACACATGTTGACTCTTTACTAGGATTTTAATATTCAGTGTCACTATGGTTCAGAGCAGGGTCATGAACTTACGTTGAGTTTGTAGGGCATCGACTCGAAGTAGATGGAGGTGGCTGAGATCCGCTTGACATCAGACATGTATCCGTGAGTGAGACTGATGGAGACACAGGACTCATTACACAACTGACGAGCGGGCGAGAGAGAGAGAGAGAGAGAGAGAGAGAGAGAGAGAGAGAGAGAGAGAGAGAGAGAGAGAGAGAGAGAGAGAGAGAGAGAGAGAGAGAGAGAGAGAGAGAGAGAGAGAGAGAGAGAGAGAGAGAGAGAGAGAGAGAGAGAGAGAGAGAGAGAGAGAGAGAGAGAGAGAGAGAGAGGGAGAGAGAGAGAGGGAGAGAGAGAGAGAGAAAGAGAGAGAGCGGGGGGAGAGAGAGAGAGAGAGGGAGAGAGAGAGAGAGAGAGAGAGAGAGAGAGGGTCACTCACTGTCCTCCGTCGGGCAGGTCCAGGCCCATGATGCGCTCGTGAGGGTTCAGGACGGCTGTGTAAGCGGCGAAGTTCGCTGGAGATCCGGAGTAGGGCTGAACATTGACACCCCACAGAGACGGGTCGAGGTCAAACGCCTCCAGAGCCCTCTTCTGACACAAGAGCTCGATCTGATCCACCACCTCCGCCCCGCCGTAATACCTGCACACACACACACACACACACATCAAGCGCACACGTACACACAAAATAACACATCAAAATAAATACAAATAATACATAAAATAGACAAATTAAATATAAATCGTTAATAAAAGTATAAAAAACTAATTTTAAGTAAATAAAGTGATACAAATAACAATACATATAAAAATACAGACCATAGAGAAAAAA
Organism: Carassius gibelio; assembly: GCF_023724105.1. Classification (NCBI taxonomy): domain Eukaryota; kingdom Metazoa; phylum Chordata; class Actinopteri; order Cypriniformes; family Cyprinidae; genus Carassius; species Carassius gibelio. Next base: position 896,677 of record NC_068401.1, read on the forward strand.
TAAAAAAACAACTGAATTATAAATAAATACAATAAGTAAATAAAGTTACAAAATAACAAGAAATAAAAATAATACAAATTAAATAGAAATAAAATAAACAAAATATACAAAACAAATTATAAATAAAAAAGTAAAAGTACATAAAATGATAAAAATAACAGAAAGAGATAAATTAAAAACAAAATTGAATGATTGAACAAATAAATGCATAGATAAAATACATAAAAATGTAAATACATAAAAATTATAAAAAGTACAAATAAAACTAAACAAAAATAAAAAATAACGAAATAATAAATGAATTAATGAATGAATAAATAATACAAAATAAATTATTTTCCTCGTTAAAATCCTTTAAAAAAATGTGTAAAACATTTGTTTTGGTTCCTGCAAATCTAAATATTAATCTCCAATCCTTAATCAGGATTCATGATGGTTTCATATAGAGATCACTTCACAATTCCAGCAAAAGCTGA
>NC_068401.1:902152-972152 GCF_023724105.1 Carassius gibelio
AGAGCTGATGGATGTATTGTTTCATCATCTCAGGCATCATCTGCTCTTGCGGTTCAGAAAAAAGAAAGAAAACATTTCATTTTGCCGATTATTTTGTTATTTCCTTTCTCTTCAGAGCAAAGAGTCAATTTTACAGATGACTGGCGTCCATCACACTGCCGCTAGACAACAATCAGCAGCGCAGCGCGGGTCAGGAACTAATGGACGAGCGGCGTCACAGATTACTGTCGGATTGAGTGCAGAATGACACGAGCGTCAGGAGGAGCCAGTGTGAGCGAGAGTGAGCGGGTGTGAGCGAGAATGAGCGAGAGTGAGCGAGTGTGAGCGAGAATGAGCGGGTGTGAGCGAGAGTGAGCGCGAGTGAGGGAGAGTGAGGGAGAGTGAGGGAGAGTGAGGGAGAGGGAGCGGGTGTGAGCGAGTGTGAGCAAGTGTGAGCAAGTGTGAGCGAGAGTGAGCGAGAGTGAGCGGGTGTGAGCGAGAGTGAGCGAGTGTGAGCCAGAGTGAGCGAGTGTGAGCCAGAGTGAGCGAGAGTGAGCGAGTGTGAGCGAGTGTGAGCAAGAGTGAGCGAGAGTGAGCGGGTGTGAGCGAGAGTGAGCAAGAGTGAGGGCGAGGGAGTGGGTGTGAGCGAATGTGAGCAAGTGTGAGCGAGTGTGAGCAAGAGTGAGCGAGAGTGAGCGGGTGTGAGCGAGAGTGAGCAAGAGTGAGGGCGAGGGAGTGGGTGTGAGCGAATGTGAGCGAGAGTGAGCAAGTGTGAGCGAGTGTGAGCAAGAGGTCACTGATTCCTGCAGCCGGTGACACCAACAGTCAGGAAAGACAATCTCCCCGAGCGGCCGGAGACATTATCACACTAATCCAGAGACAGACACGTCTGACCTCACCGCTGTATGATGGGAAGGTACTTCGATTACTGTAACCTACTGTATGTAATAAGTAAAAGTGCTACAGTAAAAACCTTTTAACTGGTTAATGGTAAAGTTCTCAACTATTTACGGTGAAAAACTGTACTGTATTCTAGAATCGGCTAAACAGATCTATTCCATCTTTATTTGACCCTCTAACTCTAGAATACTCTATTCTAATTCTATTCTTTAAAAAAGAATTGTTTAACTAACTCTATCTTCTCTATTCTTTCTGTATTCTGATCCAAAACCATAAAAAGAAATAGTTTAGTAGTTATGATGTTTATGAAATCCAATTTTTATGACAGGAAACACTGGCACTTGAAAAAAAAACCATATATAAAAGGCAAAAAAGAAATAAAACTGTTATGGAATAAGCATGTGTCCTATTCTAAGTCTTAAACTCCTGAAACATTTGTCTCTCATCTTTTAGAGCAGTCAATGCAATTTATGAAAGAAGTCAATTAAAGCTATTTAATATGTATCTAGATTAAGGCACCGCTGGATTTGAGAGTCGAGATCTGTCAGTGAACCCCGGAAAGCTTCAAACCAGGACTCTAGCAGCTAGATATAGAGATGAAAGCATTACAAATATATCCTGATCAATTATTCAGCATGCCTGAATATATAGGTGACAATCTGAATATGAAAATGAGCTTGAGTCGCTCAATCATCTGCGTGAGGCTTTGATCGCACAGTGATGATGTCACGTCAGACTGAGAATCAAGAAGAGGTTCACTGTCCATTTGGTAAAACCTGCTGGAACTAAATGATTCAGATGGATCTTCAGAACAATACTGACTCCCGAATCTACAGCAAAATAAACTGTTTCAGGGAGTTTTGTGTCGTGTTGGGAGAGTAAGACTGGACTCAAAAACATTAAACACATCTTTCTATCGTGTTTTCATCATAAGCTTAAAGCACACCGCATGAGTGAAGCAAGCTGATTCACTAATTGAATCATTCTGAATCAGCTCAGTGAATCATTCTGAATCAGCTCAGTGAATCATTTTGAATCAGCTAAGTGAATCATTCTGAATCAGCTCAGTGAATCATTCAGAGTGATTCTTCACTCACATCCATCTCCAGATAAGAGTTAGATTTAGAGAAGTCTTAGAATTCAGATTATAGAGTAAAAAAAAAAAAAAAAAACATAAAAAAAAAAATGTTGTAACTTGAAAAAAAAAAAAGTTAACTCAAAAATGTAAATATAAAAATGCAAATTTTATTTTCACTAGTTGCCAGTGCATTTGTATTGATGTTTTTAATTTGATGTACTAAAATAACAACAACAACACAAAAAAATAACAGTATGTATACTATATTAAAACATTTAAAAAACTAAAACTATGAGTAAAACAAATAAAAACTAATTTAAACAACGGATACTAAAATAAGCGTCACATTCACAGCAGTTTTGTTACAATAAATAGTTACATTTGGCAGATACTTTTCTCCAAAGCGACTTAAGTTGCATTAAAACACACACACACACACACACACACAAACACTCACACACACATCACTTTTTCAACCAGAGTACAGGGGTCTTTCACCACGGTAACTCAGCAGCGCATGGAAAGCATGCAGAACTACACAATGAAGATGAACAGATGAGAGCTGAAGCAGTTCTGATGAAATACACGTGATTTAAAGCCTTCTGAAACCACTTATTTGGCCTTCAGTGATCTCCGGAGTTCCTCCGATTCAGATGAACCTGCAGGAATGAGAGGCGTGGACTCCAAGCCTGCGTCTGATTGGCTCTGGCACATCATGTAAAACTACAGCAGGTTAATCATTGAGTGGATGTTTATGAGAGAGAGACGACTGATAAGATGACGTCAAACTCTAATAAATGAAAGTGTGGCTCTTCATGAACCTGCTTAAGAAGATCAAACCACGAGCGCTGCGTCCAGTTTGAAGAACACCACTATTTCTGTTCGTTTAAACATCCTTAAAACAAGTTACATTTACCCATACAAAGATATCATAGTTTTCAGAGAATATGGGTCAAAGACATTAAGAGAAATTTACAAAAGATGTTTATGTCCATAAAAAACTAATTGAAAATAAGTATGTGTCTACTTTAAAGGCTTCAATTAAGTTTTTGGAGAACAAAAACAATGTCAAAATGTTGTTTAAATAATGTAACATTGTCATTCAGACAAAGATTCAAACAACATGTTTATTCTGACATGTACATATTAAAATATATAAAAGAATAAGGGAGCATATTAAATGTGATTGTGTCTTAAAGGAGTAAAAAAAATGATTTAATATTAAAAATGTAAAATTACAACTAATTAGTATTTAGGGTGAAAGTAATTCGTCTTTTAATGTCAGAAATTGTTTTTTTTGTTGTTGTAAATATTCCTGACAAGATTGTTACACTGAATGATTAATATCATGTTTATTTTTTGCTCAAAAAAACGAAGACAAAATTGCAATTAAATTAAAACATTTTTCTATTTTTAATTATTTTTAGTGGGACAACAATTTAAAGCAGTATTGCACTTGATGTTTTTATGCTTAAACCCTTTTTCATTTTAGACTAATATACTATATTTATATATTTTTTTAAATAGCTCCTGTTTTTAACATCACAACAGTTTATTTATATGTTTATATGCTTTTAAATTAATATCAGATTCACAGCAGAGTTCTGTTGCAACAAATTATATTTTAAAAATAAAAATATATTTTATTTTTATTTAATTAATTTGTAATTTCTTTTTACCCAAAGCAAACTTGCATTGCATGAATTTTTTTTATTATTATTGGTTCATGCATTTCTTAGGAACATGCCAGTGCCAACAAAAAAAGGTTTAAACATCCTAAAAATGATTTATACTTAAGAAGAAAAAGTGTTTAAGATACTATGACATGTTTTAAGAGAATACTATAAACCATTTATATTACATTATTTAACTCAGGTTTAAAAATATTAATTTTTTTTTTTGCAAAAGCATTGTACATGTTATGCTTAAAGCAAGATTTATTTATTTTTTACTGGAAAACAAGATAAAGAAGCCTATTCTTTGATGCAACAACACTTGAACAATCACGGTCAAACACTTCAGAATCGATTGTAGAAATACAAACATTTTGATTATCTGCTCAGAAAACGGTTTCTACAAAACAGAAGCAGCTACTAACTAATGCCCTTCACTAAATCAGATTAAATCAGTCATCGACAAACACAAAAGATGCATTTAACAGCGTTTAACAGCAAAAGCATGAAAGCACGTGAAACAGACCATCCACACACACTTTAACATATTACGGTAATCAGACGGGAATACCACGGTAGCCTGAGCTTTAACGAACTATCAGTAATTAGCAGGTAATCTACTTCAGTTTTCCAGAAGAGATCAGATGTGCTAAACATGAGCCACATTTAAATCCAAACTCAAAAATCTATTCTTAACTGATTTGAAATCAATCTTTAACTCCTTTTAAGTTTTGAAATATTTTTTTATGATTACTGTACTTTCTTTTATGCAAAGCACTTTTAATTACCAGTATGCATGAAACGTGCTATAGAAATAAACTTGTCTAGTTTCATAAAAGCATGCAATCGTGTGTCACAACAGTTAGTGTTAGTCTGTTTAACAGCTTGCACAAGTAAAAACTGACAAATAAAACCGATTATTATTATCTGACTGTAAGAGTCGGTGGCATTGAAATATTGTGCTGCACTTTGCACTGAAACACATCTGATCTCTGTAACAGCAGAAGAGATAAAACACACTCGGACTGAAGAAGAAAACGGTTTATCTCACAACACAGACTCTTTTCATGAAGTTCTGAAAACCTTCTCAGAATTGCAAAATAGAAACTTCATCCTTGTTTTTAATCTAGCAATTCAGATTTCCCCCCCTTTTTGTTAAATCTCATAATCAAACAAATTTAATAGCCACTTTTTAGTCACACAATTCTGACTTTTTCCTGAAAAAAAAAATCACAATTATCTCTTCAAAAAGAATTTAATCTAATGTTAGAAACAAGTTTTCCATAAATATCAGATGTAAAAACCCAGGCTAAAGCAAGAGATAAAGTAAATAACGCATTGCATGTGAATGTGTTGAGATGCATGTGAGAGTTGCATCATCTGACCAGTATGACCAGACTAGTTAACACTGAAGTAGTGTTTACATCACTAGTCAGTGTAACTGTTTGAGTTAGGGACAGCTCACAAATCCACAATAAATTAAAAACGGTCAAAGATCGTCATGCATCTGAAAATCGTATTTTGTTAAACTTCTGCTGGACTAAAAAACTACAAACTCAAATCACGCTTTTAAATAACAGCCCTTTAAAAACCCAAGAAAACGCGATGACGCATGCCACGTCAATCCGAGCCTCCAGCGACTCATGCACGGGTCTGCATCGACACAAAACGCTTCTGATGCATATTCTATAATGCATTGACACTGATGAATAATACCGCTGTTCTTGATGTGAGAAAGACCTCAGCGGTTTTAACGCTTTTGCGTTGTTGTTGTTGTTGTTGTTGTTGTGCGCTATAACACGCTCGTGCATGTATAAACTCACCCTGATTAGTTGTCTCAATGTCAGAGTTAACATGGTAAATCGACCCAACTTCTCCAGGATCCAGCAGGCTTTTGCGTTCGCACGTTTTTCGTCCGTCGCCTAAATGACAGTGGATTAACGATAAGCGCGAGTGCTCATGGGAAATGTAGTCCTGTCATAGAAGAGGAGGCAGTCGCGCAGTCGGGAGTTCAAGAAACTGGACTACAAACTGACGTCAGAACTTACACAAAACCTGGGAAGTGTTCCTTACATCTCAATTTATCTGTTTATTAAGTTGATTGCATTAGATTTAATTATTTATTTCCCTTTTTTCTGGTGTTTAATACAATTTAAACAGTTTAAGTTATAGTATATATATATATATATATTATTTCATTTTCAGTTTTGTTATTTGATTTTTTTTTTTATTATAACAGCTTAGAGTTTCCTGTAGTTTTCCATGCAATCTCTCAATTTCATAAAGGTTGTATGCACTGACCAATAATTATTTAATATTTTGCTGATTACATGGATTTGCACCTCAACAACTCTCAGACAGAAAAGTACAGTAAACTGCAGAAATTAATGCTTGTAATTACATTAAATCATTGCATCATCAGTTATAGAGACATTTATTTTTATTTTCTTTCTAAATTGTAAATAAAACAGATTATTGTTGTATTTTTCACATACACACAAAAATACTTGTGAATCGTGTCACTTTTCATTTCAATGTAATTATTGGTGAAGTACACAAGGAGTTTCTGAGTTAAAGTTGCACACCTTTCTTCAGATGTAATTGCATTTATTTACATATGTGTTCATGCTAATATCATTCTGATATAAACCTACATTAATGAGAAGAGGATACATCATAATGATGAACTATCATAAATATATTCTCAACTTAGTTTTTATCTTTAATTTTTATTCTGGATTTTTTTATATATGAAAATAATTAAAAATACCCCACCCCATGAACACAAACACACACTTACCATCAATCCAGTAACGAACCGTCAGCAATTAATAGTAAACGAAGCATGTTTTCTCTTTCAGCTTCTGCGATGTGATCAGAATTCAGACCTGATTGTGTAAAGAAAATGCACTTTTTACACTAAATGCCCAATAATTAAGATTTTCTTAAAGCATCATCATCATCATCATGATAATAACAGCAGGTCAGGCCGGTTAGATTTAATTATTTATTTGTGATACATTATTTACACACACTTTTCCCCATGTATACTATACACATCATCAAGCAATACTTCTGCGCTCCTCTCATCTCTCCGATTCACAGACTGATCGGTGTCCGAAAATAAAGAAAGATGTTTCCGTTTAGAAACAGGGAATCATTCCATCTGTGTCTCTTCAAGCTTTATTCAGAGCTAGTAAATAGATAAGCTATGTCTTTAATTTCATTATATATAAAGGTGATTCATACACATTCTGTTAGATAGCTACATTCATTCAGATCTGTTCATTACTCCACCGATAACGACTCTAATAGTCTGGTTCTCCTGAAAGCTTGATCAATCTGCACATGGTTCTACAAAATAAAGGTTCTTTATGGGAATCAAGGTTTCAAGAAGATGCTTTAACATCCAACTTATATCGTTCTTTATATTGGAAAAATCTTCTTCAGAGGAAAAGAAAAAAGGGTTAATTTCAAGAATTGAAAAGTGTTAAGGGAAAAATCTTGTGCTGTCAAACAATTAATCACGATTAATTCAAAATAAAAGTTTTTGTTTACATTATATATATATATATATATATATATATATATATATATATATATATATATATATATATATATATATATATATATATTTATATTTATATTTACACATTTATATATTCATATTCTTATATTTTATATTATATAGCTCACAAATATATTTAATATATAAACAACATATTTTTCTTAAATATATAAATGCATGTCTTTGTATATATATATATATATATATATATATATATATATGTAATATACACAGTAATATACACAGTATGCACACATATATTATACAAACAAAAACTTTTATTTTGGATGCAATTAATAGCAATTAATCATATGACAGCACTAGGAAAATCATTAAGGTTTTGCTTAAAATCACAAATTAATTTTCTTAATCATAATCATATTTTGAAGTCAAAACTGATTCATGCTCCTAAACAAATTCACTCTAAAGAAAATAAATCACCTTTCTTCATGAGTGATATCCAAAATCAATATTTTTCATCCACGTTTTATAGTATATTTCCATCATCATCATCATCCGAGCTAGTGAAGTCTGATGTACGTTGAGACCCTGATCAGACCATTAGAGACCAGATCTCAACTGGTTTTATCTCCATTCTGAGAGACATGAGCAGGATCAGTAGAAAAACGACGTGTTGGTCTAACAGTCGATGGACGGAAACAGACGAAAGCATAAAGAAACCAATGTTAAGAGCTGAAGGGATTCGGCCGAATCTTCCCATACGTGACCCTGGAGCACAAAACCAGTCACAAGGATCATGTTTTAGATTTATGCATCATCTGAAAACTGAATAAATCATCTTTCCATTGATGTACAGTTTGTAAATGAGATACAACTATCACTGAAATCTTGATCATCTTTAAAGTTGTTCAAATGAAGTTCTCAGCATATTACTAATCAAAAATGATATATCTATGATAGGAAATTAAGTAAATATCTTGATGGAACATGATCTTTACTTAATATCCTAATGATTTTTGGCATCAAAGAAAAATGTATCATTTTGACTCATATACAATGTATTGTTGGTAATTGCTACAAATATATCCGAGTGACTTAAGACTGCTCCTGTGCTGCAGATCTGTTAAAAACAAAGCTGCTTCACAAAACAATCACTTTTAGTTCCAATAATCTTCAGATGTTAAAAATTCTTCTATGGCATTGTGAAGCCCCTTTATTTTTAAGAGTGAGGGTCACATATACAAAATAAAACGCAGATGGAAAATGCCTCATCCCAAATACGGATGCTCGCTCTGAAAGTTGTAGTCCGGACAGACCTTCTGCACCAGCTTGTAGTCGATGCTGAAGAAGGAGATGAAGATGCAGATGACTTTGAAGGGTTTGGCGCAGAGCCAGGACGAGTGCGACTGGGTGTTTTCAGTGAAGCAGGTCTGCGATGGATCGTAAAGACAGGGTTTGGGTTTCTTGGAGCGGTCCGTCTTCTCGTACTCCACGCGGCAGTTGAAGGCTTTGATGTCTTTGGGGTCGACGGTGGACTGGTGCTGCTGGTGGAACTGGATCTCCGGGTGAAGGGGTTTCTGGAGAACCTCGAACTCGACGATTTTGGACGGAGGAACGATGCTCACCGACACGTTCCCGAGACTGGAGGAGTTGTGGCGGAAGTAGACCGTGAACGTCCCGTTGACGTGGTCCACGATCTTCCCCGTCACCAGCAGACTGAACTTGAGCGTCTTGACGTTGAAGTAGAAGTCGCCCCAGCCGAAGATCTTTTTAGTCTTCATGGAGGTTTTGAGGGAGGGTTTGCGTTTGGGACGGTAGCCTGTGTGGTCCTGGAGATGAGACTGGTTTCGCACCCATTCGTAGGGGTTCTGGAAGCTGAAGGTGGGTGGTTTGGGCTTCGTGGGAGTGTGGTCCAGCGTGGAGAATATCCTGGAGGTCTGGTGTGGAGGTTTGACGGCTCCTGACGGAGCGGGAACAGAGTACGGGAGGCTCTTGAAGACTGTGCTGGACGCTCCCTGCTCCAGATAATCCAGAGGTTTGCCCACGTGTTTCTCCAAGCCATGCACCTGCAAACACACACACACACACACACACATTAGCTTCCCATTGATGTGTGGTTTGTTCGGAGGACAATATCAGTCTGAGACACAACTATTTGAAAATCTGGAATCTGAGGGAGCAAAAAAATCTAAATATTGAGAAAATCATCTTTAAAGTTGTTCAGATGAAGTTCTTAGCAATGAATATTACTAATCAAACATTGAGTTTTGATATATTTACGGTAGGAGATTTACTAAATATCTTTGTGGAACATGATCTTTACTTAATATCCGAATGATTTTTGGCATCAAAGAAAAAACTTGATAAATTTTATAATTTGATAATTCTATATGTAATACAAAAAATATATATACATAAAATATACAAATATGAAAAATGTCAATATTTCAATATTTGTCAATATTTCAATATTTGTTCAATATAATACTTAAAACATAAAAATAACTATAAAATATTTTATTACATTTAAACAATCCGAAATGTAAATGCAATAATTCATGAAGATTTCATTGGAATAAGAAATAAGATGTAAAAATAATAAATGAGGTTAATCAATATTGAAATATATTTAAACATTTTAAAATTTAAAGTTAATAATTAAATAATAAAAAAAATCTTTAAAAATTACAAACAAATTTTTTTTGACTTTAGTCAGATAAACAGACATTTAAATATATAAATATAACACTTTAAAATTAATGTTTAAAAATGTCAAAATAATGATAAATATATTTAATTATATTTATACTTTATAACAATATTTTATTACATTTAAACATTTTAGAATTTAAATGTAATTATTACTTTACCAAATAACTCTTTAAAAATAACAAACAAAAATGTTTGACTTTAGTCAGATAAACAGACATTTAAATATATAAAAATAAAAAATAATTAAAAATATATTTAATTATATTTAAACTGTATAACAATATTTTATTATATTTAAACATTTAATATAATAATTAAATATTTGACATTTTTTATAGTCTTTAAAAACGAAAAACAAACATACAATATGACTATTAAATATGATAAAGATGACAACTCTAATTAAAACCAATTTAGATTTATTTGCTTTTTTTAATAGAATAATTTCATGTTTATGGCTTTAAGTATGTACAGATATTGTGCTTATGAAAAACATGAATCGATAATAAATCAGCAGTGCATTGATTCTGCGATGTGTTTAGTCCTGATGGATTCTGTATTAATTGCTGAAGACAGAAACACAGAATAATTAAACACCCAAAACACAATTGGATTTTGCACATGTACTATTAGAGCGAAGAAATGATTATCAATGACTCAAGAAAAGCACATTTGCTGTAATCAGTGTGAAGACAGGATCAATAACACACATCATCTAGAGCCATGTTCATAATTCATACGCTGTCTCTCCGGGACATTTCTATTTATACAGTTCATTTCATGTTGTTGTCACTGCTCTATTTACACAGATCTGTCCTCGTGTCACTTCTGCTCTGTTTGCTTCTCGTCTTTAGTCCGGAGAGCGTGTGAATATTAATAAAGACTGATTGACTGGAAACAGAGATGCTTCTGCCGCTTAATATCTGACGTTATTCTGTTCTCATCATCAGAGATCTACTGGAAAACAATAAAGAACCAGTCAAGAAAATCTTGTGCGCAAATAAATGACATGGATTAAAAAATGGTGACTTTTTATCATAATTTTTTTTCTTATTATTATTCTGATTCACAATTCCGACTTTTTTCTTACAATTCATTTTCTTGCAATTTGACTTTTCTTGCAAATAAAATTTTTTCTTTGCGTTTCTGACTTACAATTTAGACTTTTTCTTGCAATCCTGACTTTTCTTTCAATTATTTTTTCTTGCAATTTTGACTTTTCACAATAATTTTTATTGCAATTCAGACTTTTCGCATAATTATTATATTTTTCAGTTCAGACTTTTCTTGTAATAATTTTTTCTTACAATTCAGACTTTTGGGTAATCATTTTTTTCAGTTCAGATTTTTCTCGTAATAATTTTTTCTTGCAATTTTGACTTTTTTTTGCAAAATTTTTTTGTTGCAATTCAGACTTTTTTCACGTAATTATTTTTTCTTGCATTCAGAATTTTTTCGCAATAATTTTTTCTTGCAATTCAGACTTTTCACGTAATTATTTTTTTCTTGCAATTCGGACTTTTTTCGCGTAATTATTTTTTCTTGCATTCAGAATTTTTTCGCAATCATTTTTTCTTGCAATTCAGACTTTTCGCGTAATTATTTTTTTCTTGCAATTTTTACCTTTTTCGCAATTTTTACTTTTTTCTTGCAATTAAGACTTTTCGCATAATAAATTTTTCTTGCAAGTCAGCCTTTCTTGTTATTTTTTTTTCTTGCAATTCAGACTTTTCAAGTAATTATTATATTTTTCAGTTCAGACTTTTCTCGTAATAATTTTTTTCTTGCAATTCTTTCTTTTCGCGTAATTTTTTTCAGTTCAGATTTTTCTCGTAATAATTATTTTTTGCAATTTTGACTTTTTCCGCAAATTTTTTTTCTTGCAATTCAGACTATTCTCGCAATTATTTTTTCTTGCAATTCAGACTTTTTTCACGTAATTATTTTTTCTTGCATTCAGAATTTTTTCGCAATTATTTTTTCTTGCAATTCAGACTTTTCGCGTAATTATTTTTTTCTTGCAATTTTTACTTTTTTTCGCAATTTTTACTTTTTTCTTGCAATTAAGACTTTTCGCATAATAATTTTTTCTTGCAAGTCAGCCTTTCTCGTTATTTTTTTTCTTGCAATTCAGACTTTTTTCACAATCAGTTTTTCTTGCAATTCAGACTTTTCTCTCAATTCTTTTTTCTTGTAATTATTTTTCCTCACAATTCTGACTTTTTTTCTCACAATTTATACTTTTTTTTCTCACAGTTCTTAGTTATCTTGCCATTCTTCTTGCAATTCTGACTTTTCTCACAGTTTTGATTTTCCCTTGTGATTATGAGTTTATATCTCTTTATATCTCACAATAACTCCTCACTTAAAAGATTGAGCAGCACATTTTCAAACTGTGACACCAAACATCTTTGGTTCTTGTGTGTTTTGTAACAAAATATCATGCCATGGCGAGTAAATATGTGCATTGACTGTCAGAGCTTAACAGATCTTAAATGAAGACTTCAATGAACAGCTTCAGTGATCGGGTCAAAAGAGCAGCAGAGAATAAACATCACATCACACACGAGCTGCTCTCGTCTTCATTACAGATTCCCATCCGCAAACGTCCAAACACACGCTCATCATCTGAACACAAGCAGGTCTCCGTTTGTTACAACATTAATCAGTGTGGCTCCTAATGTATTCAATCAGTAAATTAATTTAGCTGCGCGTGTCTGTGGGATCGAACCGATCAGAGCGATTGATTAAAGTGGTATAAGTGAGAGAATATTGATCACTGACAACACAGATTAAAAAAGAGCTGATGATGGATGTGTATCGAGCGGAGGACGACTGGAAGTGCGTTTGAACACTCGTTTCTCACTTCAATGCAGGAACTGCATCGTTCACCGCAGCTGTAACGAAGATTATTATTGAGCGCTGACCTCAGAAATGAAACACGGCCACATGGAAACATACGGGAATAACCGCGGTAAATAAACGGGAGGCCTTCAACTAACACGTTATAATGGAAATTAATTGTAAAAACTTAGTGGTGGCTGCTTTAGTTAATAAATGTTAGTTTATTTATAATAAAATAAATACAAATATTCAAAAAAATTATTTATTTTTTTTAGCTGCAAAGCTATTTTTTTCTGAAATAAAAATGTTAAAAAATTATATAGATATATTTTTTTAAAATTCTACAACTTGAACTAAAATTAACATGAAGCCAGAATATATATAAAAATACAATCTTCAAAATAACAAAACTATAGTAGTATATCAATTATACAATATAAAAAATGGTTCATCCATCCATATTTTTATACAAAAGAAAATAAATGAAAACTTTTTTTCATTAAGGACACATTCAATTGATCAAAAGACATTTGTAATGTTACAAAAGATTTCTATTTCAAATAAATGCTGTTCTTTTGAACTTTCTGTTCATCTGAGAATCCTGAAAAATTTAATGTAGCATGGTTCCACAAAAATAATAATGTTTTGAACATTGATGATAATCAGAAATGTTTCTTGAGCAGTAAATCATCATATTATTCTGATTTCTGAAGATCATGTGACACTGAAGACTGGAGGAATGATGCTGGAAATACAGCGGAGCATCACAGAAATACATTACACTTTAACACAGATTCACACAGAAAACATGATTTACATTAGAATAATATTTCACAATTTTTACTGTACCTTTGATCAAATAAACTAATTTTAAGCTCATATACAGTGATTTCTACATTCACATCGTTGACTGATGCGGGTCAGCACATGGTCAGCATCTGCACATCTCATCTGCTCGGGTGACCTTTGACCTCCATGATAGACGCCCTCAGGTCAGTACAAGCCCAATGCCGATCAATGATGATTTCACATCATCACTGATCATTGATTCCACTGCTGTCACATATAAAATAATGGCTTCTATTTTAATATACTTTAAAATATAATTTATTTCTGTGATGCGCGGCTGAATTTCCATTATCATAACTCCAGTCTTCACTGTCACACGACCCTTCGGTGAAGAATAATATGCTGATTTATTATTAGAATTATCAATGTTGGAAATAGTGCTGACAAATATTATTATTATTATTGTTTTTTGGGAAACTGGTCATTTTTCAGGATTCTTTGATGAAAAAAAAAAGTTAAAAAGAACAGCATTTATTCAAAACATAAATATTTTCTAACAATATAAATCTTTGCCATCAGTTCTTGTTCAACTTGCTGAATAAAAGTTTAAATTTCTTTCAGGAAAAAAGAAAGAATAAAAATTTACTGACGCCAAAGTTTTGAAAAGTGGTGTATAATGTCAGAAAAGATTTCTATTTTAAATGAATCCTCTTCTTTTTAACTTTTTATTCATCAAAGAAAAAAAAAATAGTAATCATCATATTTTCATGATTTCTGAAGATCATGTGACACTGAAGACTGGAGGAATGATGCTGAAAATACAGCGGAGCATCACAGAAATACATTAGAGTTTAATTAAGTATATTAAAATAGAAATATGTTATATCAAATCATAATAATATTTCACAATATTTTTGATCAAATAAATGGAGCCCTGATGAGCACAAGAGACTTCTTTTAAAAAACATGAAAAAATCATTCTGATCCCAAACTATGACCAGTAGTGTATATTCGTATAATTATCTCGTTAACATATATATTGGTATAATTCCCTTAGAACCATATTTTTACACAAAACAAAACTACTCTGCTTCTGTGCACGCATGAGACTATTATAGAAACTGTGCTTTATTTTAATAATGTGGTAATAAATGTTAAAATTATCATTAACTGAGATTGCATTGGGGGGATTGGTGATCCTCTGCCCATCTTGACTTCTGATAGACACTGCATCTCTGAGGGTTTGTAGAACTATTATGATTTTTTTTAACACTGTGACTTTATTTTCATGGCAAAATAACATTTATCCCCTCCAAACTTTTTATGTGAAAAACATAAATGCTGTTTATACCTCATGGAATAGACTGTAATAGTGCTTTATGTTTTTAAATAATAAAAATACACCTTATAATTAAATTAACAATAGAAAAACATATGTAAAATTTGGGTTCAAATGATATTATTTTGCAAAAAAAAAAAAAAAAAAAAAGAAAAACAATTCTGAATCGTGCAAAAATAGATTTTTTTGCAGCATAAATTTGCACGATTCATTCAATAATGCATGATAGTAAAACATTAAAAAAATCACAGTAATGAGAATCAGCATTGACCAAAAATAAATGAATAGAATAAAAATGAAAAAAGCATGTAAACATATACAGTATGCATTAGAGAAATGAGAATTTGGGTGAAGAAAGTGGTAAAAAAAAAAAAAAAAAAACATGCTAAAATGAGCTTCATTCTCTACCTGCAAAATATTATTTTAATTTTTCGGTAGATTTTGTGCAGACATTCCATTGTGAGGTTCACCACTGTAATTAAAAAAAACTAATAATTTACTAAAGTATAGTGAGAATCAGCAATGATAATAAAAAAAATGAACAAAATTTGATGCATTAGAGTAATAAGAATTTATGTAAAAGAAAATGATTATTTTGAAAAAAAAAAAAAAATCTGAATCATGCAAAAATGGATATTATTATTTTTTCAGCAAAAGTTTGCAAGATTCATTCAATAATGCATGATAATAAAACATAAAAAAGTGTAAAGAATTTATGCTAAAAAAGTGAAAACACTTCATTGTGTAAAAATATGCTTCATTTGTGGAAAATATCATTCTGCTTTTTTAATGTAGTTTCCATTCAGATATGTGACCTGGACCTGCCATTGTGAGATTCACCCAAAAATGCACGATATTAAAAAAAGCTGAATTTCAGTCCTGAAAGCAGTTAGGAGGACAGATAAGAGTTCATAACGCGCCGCAGACGAGAGGAGGAGGTCGTTAGCAGCTTTTCAATTTGAGTGATACATTTACAAGTCTGCAGACAGCAATATCAAGTGGAAAGCTGCTGTCGATTACCAAAATACAGCATTTCTCCTGATGTATAACACGCTCAGGCTTTCCTTCTTCTTTATGCGCCATCTCTGCACCGAGGAGGAATAATAACCCGTCGAGTCGAACAGAAGATGGAGTAATCCAGCCAGACGAACTGTGTATACATATGTATGTCTCAGGGAATCTAATATAAAGAAAATCTGATTACGGTGGCTTGAGATCGCGAGCGGTGGAGGGAAATGGCTTTATTGGTGCAGCGAGAGCAGAAGGAGAGGCCATTAATAATCACTAACTTCATTTGAGACACTATGAGCAGAAAGCATCTTAAGAAAGTCTTCATGAGGCAGCGGAGCCGGAAACACGGCACAGGATCAAACCGCCGCAATTAAGCCGAGTCTGCATCGATCCACAGCGCATCGCCTCCTCGGGTCGCCTCTGTTAGCGTCCGGCCCACGCTGACCGTCCCACAGGAGCGATGGGATCACGAGAAACACCACACACACTCTCAACACTCTACAACTCTAACTGGAGTTTTATTTCATGCAATCGGAATTTATTTCCATCTAAGATGCTGAAGCATTGGTCCTCTATCACCACACACAGACAGACACACACACACACACACACACACACACACACACACACAAAGACAAACACACACACACACAAAGATGAATATTCAGAGTTTAGTGATCACATGGAAACATAACAAACATGAGTTAAGTTACACTAGTAATCAAAAGTTTATAATCATTATCTTCTGTTCACCGAGGCTGCATTTATTGATCAACAGTACAGTAAAAATGTTAAATATTATTACAATTAAAAATAAGTGATTTCTACACAAATCTAAAATAAAATGTAATTTATTGCTGTGATGAAACACTGAATTTCTAATCATTCGAATCAGTGCTTTACTGTCATTGAGATGCTATATTTTAAATCAGGTGTTGTTTTTCTTTTTCTTTTCTGTTTTCATTTTAATCTAAGTTAACATTTTAGTAATTGTATTTTTTCAGTCACAGTTTCCACAAAGATATTGTGCAGCACAACTGTGCTCAACACTGCTAATAATCAGAAATGTTTCTTGAGCAGTAAATCATCATATTATTCTGATTTCTGAAGATCATGTGACACTGAAGACTGGAGGAATGATGCTGAAAATACAGCGGAGCATCACAGAAATACATTACACTTTAACACAGATTCACACAGAAAACAGATGATTTACACTAGAATAATATTTAACAATTTATACCGTATTTTTGATCTAATAAACACAGATGAGCAGATGAGCCTTCTTTTAAAAACATTAAAATTCACATTAAATCCAAACTTCATTTATTCAGGACAGTAGAGTTTAACGCTTCCTCTTGCTTCCACTGACAGAGAAATAGTTTGAGAACTCTTTATTTTGACAATAATCTCGTAAGAAACTTTTGCCTTTTCCTTTAAAATGAAAATGACATTTAATTATGAGACGAGAAATACAGCCCAAAGGAAAAGAGATAAACCGCTGGGAAGAGAGTGAGAGAGAGAGAGAGAGAGAGAGAGAGAGATTATCATGGAAAGAGAGTGAGTGAGCAATAAAGTATCAGAGACGAGAGAAATTGAGCTGAGACTGATAACACAGAAATAAAATGTGGAGGAGAAGAAAGTGAGAGACTGAATTACCACAGCAGAAGAAGAAGATGATCTTATTAGTGAAAGAAAGAGAAAGATGAAGGAAGAGTTCAGCCAGGAACTCATCATTTACTCAACGTTTAGCAGAATGTTCCAGCTGCACTGATGCATTTAATGCTTCAAAAATGAGCAAAAATACCATACAATATATTTAAAATCTTCAGAAATGCACTATTACGCCTCGACAGTCTCTGATTTCATTGTAAGCTGCAGCTCTAGGGGACAACTTTAATTTAATAAAATCGTTGTGAGAACATTGTTTTATTTATGTTTTTGAAACATTGAAATGTCCAGTGATGGTAATATTATTTATTGGTAGGATCAGATTTTTATCCGGAATACAGATTTGGTTCAGTGTGACAGTGTGTGTGTGTGTGTGTGTGTGAGTGTGTGTGTGAGTGTGTGTGTGCGTGTGTGTGTGTGTGTGAGAGTGTGTGTGTGAGAGTGTGTGTGTGTGTGTGTGTGTGCGTGCGTGTGTGTGTGTGTGTGTGTGTGTGAGTGTGTGTGTGTGTGTGTGTGTGGTAAATGAGTTCAGGTGTAAAGCGCTTTCTGATTATTGACTCTGAAAGTGAAGAATCTCATTAAAAGCAGACGCGCTCGTTGCAGCTCTTGTCATAACAGCAGGATAAAGAGACAAACAGCCTGGAACGCTGCTTTAATCACTAACTGTGTAAAGATCCTGTCAAAACCACTGCTTTACACACACACAATCAACTCAGTGGAGCTGATCGAAGCAACATTTATCTCCAAGAGAAAAAGATCCAGAAAAAGTCTATCAAGAGCATGTACATCTCATAATTTAGTTTTCCCAAAAACCGTATGAACTTCTTTCTCCTCTTGTACACAAGTTACTATTACACTTTACTCTGGAAGTCAATGGCTACCAGCAACTGTTGGGTTAATTGCTTTATTGCTGAAACCAGTCGAGAGTTCATTTATAAAACAAAACAGCAAACTCTGGACCAAAGTGCTGTAAAATAAAGAAAAATGCAGAATTAAACAACAGCTGAATTAATTTGTGATATTTTAGTACATAACTGAGATGCTATTATAGCTTTTATTAATATTTGTATAGACATTTTAGGATGAGAAATGTACTACAACTTAAGAAATTAAACAGTCACACAAAAGAAAAATAAAATCATTATTTTTTAATTTTGTAACACTTTACAAAATGGTAAATTTTGTAAATTGTTACCATTAATTTGAATAATTATGCCTTTAATTGTAGTTCATTGTTTAATTGTAAAACAGACTGTAGTTGTGCTAATTAGAAAAAAATGTGAACTAGACATACAAATTTACAAGTTTTTCAAATCTCTTTATTAAAATAAACTTTGTGAGTGAGATTATTATAGAATTCTAAAACTAAAAACTAACTTTACAAAACAATTCTACTTCCTGAAATGTTAATTGCTATTCTACATCCTGTTTGCCGCCTCAATTCAAACTTACTTTAAACTGAATTGAACTGAAAGTCTTTCCGAGCTCTGAGTGTATCGTCACATGAGCGTGAAAGAGACAGAACCTGGGAGATCAGCCTTCTGTGACTCTCTCTCAAACACACAGCACTCGCGGAGTTAAAGACTTCACGCCTTCAAACTATATGAACCAAAAAAACTCAATTCATTGGTAGGATCAGATTTTTATTCAGAATACAGATTTAATACTGCGTGACTCTCTCCATCCAAACTGAGTGTGTGTGTGTGTGTGTGTGTGTGAGTGTGTGTGTGTGTGGGTGAGTGTGAGTGTGTGTGTGTGGGTGAGTGTGTGTGTGAGTCAGTGAGTGTGTGTGTGTGAGTCAGAGTGTGTGAGTCAGTGTGTGTGTGTGTGTGAGTGTGTGTGTGTGTGAGTGAGTGAGTGTGTGTGTGTGAGTCAGAGTGTGTGAGTCAGTGTGTGTGTGTGTGTGTGTGAGTCAGTGTGTGTGAGTGTGTGTGTGTGTGTGTGAGTGAATGAGTGAGTGAGTGTGTGTGTGTGTGCGTGTGTGTGTGAGTGTGTTTGTGTGTGTGTGTGTGTGTGAGTGTGAGTGCATGTGTGAATGAGTGAGTGAGTGTGTGTGTGTGTGTGCGTGCGTGAGTGTGTGTGTGTGTGTGTGTGTGAGTGTGTGTGAAACTGGGGGAATCGGAGCCGGAGGGCTGTAATTACTGGAGTCTACAGGTGAAGTTAAGAAACGGTGACATTCTTCACGTCAGGACGCCGGGGGTCCCACTGCATGATGGGTAACCAGATGAAAGCAATTCATTTTTATCTTGGCTCAGTCATGGCTAAAGAGATTATTTATTACTCATGAAGTATAACGGTCTGGAGGCTTTCTGTCGGGGATATCGGAAAATTCATAAAAATAAAGTGCACTTCACCGATACGCTTGGAGACGAGCTAAAAGAAGATCTGAAGAGAAGATCATCACAGCCAGAGGAGAAACACCTTAAAGACATCTTCACTTTAACATCTCAACTTCAGACTAAAGAGAGAACAAATACTGTTTTGGTTTTCATGACGCACCAGTGTTGTGTGCTGAATTCAGAATGACCTTTATATTACAATTCTATTAACAACAAATTATCTTTGTATTTTTAACATTTATAATACAGCGCAAGATAATCCTATTGTAATCAATGTGATAAGCAAGTTGTCAAAAGTATTTAAAAAGTAATCTGATTATATATTACCTAAAATGTCATGTAATTAATTACGTTTCGTACCACATTTTCTGTCAAGTAATTTGTAATCAAGTAATCTACAGCACGGTTGTTGGTCATGCACTGTTAAAAAACATCTATATCCTAATTAATTCATACTCTAAATGAAATATATTGACTTATTATTTCTCCTGAGGACTATTAGATTCAAGAGACAACAGACAAAAGCTGAAGTTCAGAGCAAGAGGAAAGTGAGGGAAAGTCTGATCTCTCTGCAACCTTCTCTAGCGCTGTATTGATTTCCTAAATGGCAAAGATTCTATAGGAAAGTTTACGTGGTTCAATTCGATATACAGCAGATCTTAATTAGAGCATAACGTTTGAGAAAAGAGATATATGTATTGACAAAGACAGAGGGAACAGAATAACAGGGAAACCACAAGAGAAGAGACAGTAATCTTGCTTCTGTTTTGACTCAGTTCAATAAACAAGATTCATAAGGAGGAACTTATATTTTAGACACAATATTCCCAGCCTGATCCGTCAAAGATAATACAGCAGTTCCAAACAAAGCCACTGATGCGAATTACTGAGAAACACACAGTAACACGTAGTTTACTTCCTAAATAAATCATAATTTTGGATGAATCATTCTGAATGAACGATTCAATGACTCGTTCATAAAGACTTCTGAATGATTCAGTGACTCGTTCATAAAGACTTCTGAATGATTCAGTGACTCGTTCATAAAGACTTCTGAATGATTCAGTGTTTTGAACACTGATTCAATCACTCTCTTGTTTTGTTCTTAAATAAATCAGTGTTTCTAAATGAATTGGTTGAGTGAATAATTCAACGACTCAGTTATAGCGCCTTCGTAAACACTTTATTTTAAGGTGTGCTTGTTACACATTACATGTATTTACTCATATAATTACTATTTTGCATATTTACATGCAAGTAACCCTAACCATATAATAAGTACTAGTATTTAACTAATATAACTTAGTACTTAAATTATAATTAAATTGTAACGAGAACACCTTAAAATAAGTGTAACCGAGACTTCTGAATGAATCAGTGTTTTGAACAAATCAAATGAAAGAATGATTCAATAGCTGACTCGTCTCTTGTTTTGTTCCTGAATAAATGCATGCTTTGAACAAATTAGTTAAATGGATGATTAAAGACTCATTAATAAAGAGTTCTAAATGAATTGGTATTTTGAACAAATCAGTTGAATTATTGATTCGATGACATTTATGTGACTGGTGAAATACAATTTCTCTTAATATTTGTAGCACTAAGCACAATGGAGCACAGTCCTTTCTTCTGGAAGCAGAACAAGACTAAAATCTTGCAGACTGTCAGAACTTGGAGTGATCTTGGAATAGCTTTAGCCGGACAAATTAGCATGAAACCTCAGAATTAGATTTAGGAGCTAATAAACAGGTGCACATATCGACAGAGTGAAGCAGATAATATGATCTGCGTCTGATTTCCTGTTAACCGCATAGAGAGTCCATAAAGACATCTGCTGAAACATGATCAAGACGCAGAAGAGCTTCACCTTCACCGGTTTGTTAGATAATGCCAAAGGCATCGCTAAAGATGCATTAGATCTGAGATCGGCTCTTACACCTTCTCACATCATAATGGACATGGTCTAGAAGAACCTGATCCCAAACTAGCTTTTTATCGGACACAGGTTTGATCTGTGGCTCCATGAAGGGATCGATTAAACATATGCGTTGATTGGCATCAACAGTCCCACGAAGAACCTTTAACGTCCATGAAACCACTAAAGGTTCTTTATAGCGGAAAAAGGTTATTAAAATGTTCTTAACACAAAAGATGGAAATAGATTACTGAAAGGTTCCTTCCAAAAATGGTTCACTTCAAAAAAACCTTTTGGGAGAGCCTATTTGGTTTTAAAAGTAGAAAGATTCAAGTGTTAAAACGTGGACAGAGAGACCTGCTGTGTTTTCATCTTGTCTTATATTACAGTGTTAACAGTACAAGATTTGCTGCTTTCTAGAACGTTGTTTCAAGGCAAAAAAAAGTCTGTTTCAATATCTATGGGTTGCTTTGTAATGAAACCTCAAATGACTGATTGCAAGCTCATGATGAATTTTATTCCAGGTGATGTGAGGACTGACACTGTGCTCTAATTAGGCAAAAGTTTGGTGTAAAACGCTGCTAATTAAGTGCAATTCTGTGCATGAGAATCGAAAATAACCCCATCTGTTTGAGTGTGACTGGAGGAAACACTGACGGGGAAGAAGGAAAGAGAAGAACTGTGTTGTTTATGTCATTGCCTGGTGCTTAAGCTTTGGATTTCAGGCTTGAGTTGCCTCTCTGGCCCTGAAGGACTCGACAGATAATGCACGTTCTCCTCACAGCACCCCGGAGAATACACAGCCCCGTTACCGACCACCAGGACTGAGCACTTCACGGGCTATAGATCACCGGCACACGCGCACATCCCACAGGAGGAGAGCGAACCATCACACCCACAAAACCCACAGCCATCCATCATTCAGAGAGAGCGAAGAAAGACAGAGAGAGAGAAGAGAGAGAGACAGAGAAAATCATAACAATGCGAACAATAGCTGGGAGTCACAGTGAACCGAGTGATGTGACAAAACTAGAAACACACACCAAACTGCAAATTTCTAACAAACCAAGATGTTTTCATACTAGCCGTTTGCATTAAAATTGTGAATATGTATTTATTTACAAAGTAATATCAGAATTTGGAAATAAAAAAACAAGTCATTCATTTTCATTTACACAATAATTTGTTAGTACAATTTTTTTATTGTTTATAAAAGTTGACAGAAGATGCATGCAAGATTATATATACATAAATATATACATATATATATATATATACACACAAAATTATGATTTACTAAATTGAAATTATGAGATATAGTCAAAATTATTACTTAAATCATAATTATGAGATAAAAAGTCAAAATTATGATTTACTAAATCGAAATTATGAGAAAGTCAAAATTATTAAATCATAATTATGAGATAAAAAGTCAAAATTATGATTTACTAAATCGAAATTATGAGAAAGTCAAAATTATTAAATCATAATTATGAGATAAAAAGTCAAAATTATGATTTACTACATCGAAATTTTGAGATATAGTCAAAATTATTAAATCATAATTATGAGATAAAAAGTCAAAATTATGATTTACTACATCGAAATTTTGAGATATAGTCAAAATTATTAAATCATAATTATGAGATAAAAAGTCAAAATTATGATTTACTACATCGAAATTTTGAGATATAGTCAAAATTATTAAATCATAATTATGAGATAAAAAGTCAAAATTATGATTTACTACATCGAAATTTTGAGATATAGTCAAAACTATTAAATCATAATTATGAGATAAAAAGTCAAAATTATGATTTACTACATCGAAATTATGAGATATAGTCAAAACTATTAAATCATAATTATGAGATAAAAAGTCAAAATTATGATTTACTACATCGAAATTATGAGATAAAGTCAAAATTATTACTTAAATCATAATTATGAGATAAAAAGTCAAAATTATGATTTACTAAATCGAAATTATGAGATAAAGTCAAAATTATTACTTAAATCATAATTATGAGATAAAAAGTCAAAATAATGATTTACTAAATCAAAATTATGAGATATAGTCAAAAGTATGACTTAAATCATAATTATGAGATAAAAAGTCCAAATTATGATTTAGTAATTCTAAATTATGAGATAAAAAGTTGAAATTATGACAAATCATAATTATGAGATAAAAGTTGAAATTATAATTTATTAATTATAAATGAGATAAAAAGTCAAAATTATGATTTACTAAATTGAAATCATGAGATAAAAAGTTGAAATTATGACTTAAAAGGTTGAAATTATGAAATAAAAATTACAAGTACAAATTTAAATCCTTGAGATTACTTTGTGGGAGATGTTGGGGCAAAAATGCTCTTGTTGGAGTTTTTGTTTTATATTTATATAATATGATAAGCGATATCACTCCTGCACCTCCTCATCATGAACACTATAAACAAACAGCTTTTCTAGCGGCTTGCTTGAAAGCGCAGTGACTTCCAGAAACGACGGTGGGCGATGCATCAAAAGATGACAGCTCCCCCATTCTTCTTGAAATAAGATCAGTAGGCGGAGAGTCCAGGCCGGCCCGTAACTTTAATCATTCTTCTAAACAAGAGCTGCACTCGCACGAGCCCGCAGGAATCAGAAGTGACGGCGCTCCGGCACGCTCCTCATTTGTAAACGTGTAAACATATATTTGAGTCAGATTGCTGCCTGGTTCCCGAGCCCTCTGCAGATTTATGTATTGAGTGAGTTTTAAAATTCAGACGGGTGGCGGGGTGAGAGCGAGAAGTGTCCCGTCTTTAAGATGAGCGACACTAAGTGACAGTGATTGATGCCCTCTCCACTCCTGCTGCGAGACAAATCAACAGAAAAATATACGGAATAAAAAAGGAATATAGCAAATGCAGTCAGCAGGAGCGCGAGAGCACAGAGACACATCTACATAATGAAAAGAGGAGGGGAGGAAAACACACCCGAGGGGAACATCGAGGAGCGGTGGAGGACGACAAACACAGACGGAGAACAGCGGAGGCCGGTCGCGTTCGTTAGTGTGACGTCACGTATCCGCAGTGCAGGGTAGATTACAAAAGACTAGTGCTGAGTAACGAATAATCGTGATTAATCACATACCTAATAAGTAGTCTGATTACAATACCTAAAATGTGTAATTTAATGGACTACATCACTAACAAAATTTTTTGTCATAGTGCTTGGCAACGATTAATCGCGATTAATATATATGCATGTGTGTTTATGTTTATATATATACATAATAATATAATAAATATGCACAGTGTGTATATATATAAAGACACAGATACAGTACACACTTGTGAAAGCAAACCGAACCAAGAAGAAAATGCAACATTGTAACAAATTAGGTCCTGTTTCATCGACAGATCTAAAAAACACTCTTGACCTACAGTAACTCGTTGATTTCGATATGATTATCTTGTACCATATTTCCCAGTTTCCCAGCCAAAACATTCACTGCCAAAATAATGTGATAGAATTCGGTTGCCATGTCGACCAAGGTTGATAAGGACAGATTTTACCTCCTTAAAGTAAAAAAGTTTTTTTTTTCTCAAAATGTATCAGTTTGCCAGACAGGAGAACAACAGAGCGGGAAAATGGATGGTTAATAAAAATTAATGAGAAGATATGTGTGTATGTGTGTGTGTGTGTGTGTGTGTGTGTGTTTGAGTATGTGGGTGTGTTTGTGTTATTGTCTATGTGTCTGTGTTTGTTTGAGAATGTGTGTGTGTGTGTTTGAGTATGTCTGTGTGTGTGTGTGTGTGTGTGTGTGTTTGAGTGTGTGTGTGTTTGAGTATGTCTGTGTGTGTGTGTTTGTGTGTGTGTGTGTTTGAGTGTGTGTGTGTGTGTGTGTGTGTGTTTGAGTATGTGTATGTGTTTGTGTTATTGTCTATGTGTCTGTGTTTGTTTGAGAACGTGTATGTGTGTGTGTGTGTGTGTGTGTGTGTTTGAGTATTTCTGTGTGTGTGTGTGTTTGTGTGTGTGTGTGTTTGAGTGTATGTGTGTGTGTGTTTGAGTATGTGTGTGTGTTTGTGTTATTGTCTATGTGTCTGTGTTTGTTTGAGAATGTGTGTGTGTGTGTTTGAGTATGTCTGTGTGTGTGTGTTTGTGTGTGTTTGAGTGTGTGTGTGTGTGTGTGTTTGAGTATGTCTATGTGTCTGTGTTTGTTTGAGAATGTGTGTGTGTGTGTTTGAGTATGTCTGTGTGTGTGTGTGTTTGTGTGTGTTTGAGTGTGTGTGTGTGTGTGTGTTATTGTCTATGTGTCTGTGTTTGTTTGAGAATGTGTGTGTGTGTGTGTGTGTGTTTGAGTATGTGTGTGTGTGTGTGTGTTTGAGTATGTCTGTGTGTGTGTGTTTGAGTATGTCTGTGTGTGTGTGTGTTTGAGTATGTCTGTGTGTGTTTGTGTGTGTGTGTGTGTGTGTGTTTGAGTATGTGGGTGTGTTTGTGTTATTGTCTATGTGTCTGTGTTTGTTTGAGAATGTGTGTGTGTGTGTTTGAGTATGTCTGTGTGTGTGTGTGTGTGTGTTTGAGTGTGTGTGTGTGTGTGTGTGTTTGAGTATGTCTGTGTGTGTGTGTTTGTGTGTGTGTGTGTTTGAGTGTGTGTGTGTGTGTGTGTGTGTGTGTTTGAGTATGTGTATGTGTTTGTGTTATTGTCTATGTGTCTGTGTTTGTTTGAGAACGTGTATGTGTGTGTGTGTGTGTGTGTTTGAGTATTTCTGTGTGTGTGTGTTTGTGTGTGTGTGTGTTTGAGTGTATGTGTGTGTGTGTTTGAGTATGTGTGTGTGTTTGTGTTATTGTCTATGTGTCTGTGTTTGTTTGAGAATGTGTGTGTGTGTGTTTGAGTATGTCTGTGTGTGTGTGTGTGTTTGAGTATGTCTATGTGTCTGTGTTTGTTTGAGAATGTGTGTGTGTGTGTTTGAGTATGTCTGTGTGTGTGTGTGTTTGTGTGTGTTTGAGTGTGTGTGTGTGTGTGTGTGTTATTGTCTATGTGTCTGTGTTTGTTTGAGAATGTGTGTGTGTGTGTGTGTGTGTTTGAGTATGTGTGTGTGTGTGTGTGTTTGAGTATGTCTGTGTGTGTGTGTTTGAGTATGTCTGTGTGTGTTTGTGTGTGTGTGTGTGTGTGTGTTTGTGTTATTGTCTATGTGTCTGTGTTTGTTTGAGAATATGTGTGTGTGTGTGTGTGTGTGTTTGAGTATGTCTGTGTGTTTGTGTGTCTGTGTGTGTGTGTTTGAGTATGTCTGTGTGTGTGTTTGAGTATGTGTGTGAGTGTGTGTGTGTGTGTGTTTGAGTATGTCTGTGTGTGTGTGTGTGTTTGAGTTTGTGTGTGTGTGTTTGAGTATGTGTGTGTGTGTGTGAGAGAGAGATTTTCTGTGTGTGTGTGTGTGTCTGTGTTTGGTGTGTGTGTGTGTGTGTGTGTGTGTGTGTGTGAGAGAGAGAGAGAGAGAGAGAGAGAGAGAGAGAGAGAGAGAGAGAGAGAGTGTGTGTGTGTGTGTGTGTAACTGAGCTCTCACTCCTCCTCCAGACTCCAGCGATGGAAAAACCAAAACCAGGAAACACAATTGTGCTCCAGATGAAGAATCAATAGTCATCCGAAAAGCATTCATCAAAACGCCTCTCCATCGGAGAGCACTTTCCAAGAATATTCAAGCTTTCATTACTACAAACTTCTCTGCTGGAGCTGCTGCTGATTTGTGGATGTGAAGCTCCTTCAAGGACGAAGCGTCCAGACCCCTGACCGAGCACAGCACACACACCATCTGCTATCAGCAGACAGTTCTGCTGATCACCTCTGCACACACTCACACACCTTCCTTCAGAGATCGCTGATGGGTGTGGACAATCAGATCTAAACTGGGGTCCACATGTGTTATCAGTCTGAAACTGAAGCTGTGCTGAGATGTAGATAGCGTGCATCTGTTCCACTTCCTGCAAGAGTTTATGCAAAAAAGACTGTTTCCCTCCAGATGACCACAGCATTCATGATTATCTTCTCAAGATCTAAACCTGGCAGAACAAACAGCATCTCTCTCTATCTCCAGATAACAAGACACAAAATAACTCAAATACAGCTTCAGATAATACATAATATATATTTACTGTGTATGCATTATATATATATTTATATATATATATATATATATATATATATATATATATATATATATATGTAGTAAAATAAAATCCGTGTTATTTTAGTATAAATTGATTAAAATGATACTTATATAGTTTTTTATATATTCTGAATTTGTTTCATATTTTTATACTTATATTATTCACAATATTTTATATACTTTTTTCATATATATATATATATATATATATATATATATATATATATATATATATATATATATATATATATATATATATATATATATAAATATTCTTTACACTTTGTTATTTTAGTATAAATTAATAACCAAGATACTATTACTATACTATATTTTTAATAAGCTTTTATTTTTGTATTTTAATTTTAATTGAAGTTTTTGTTTTGTTTTTATAATTTTTATCATGTATTTTATTATTATATTATTTATCATCATCTTGGTTTTTTTCTATGCTTTTTTGTTTTCGTTAAAAAAAATATTTAAAACATATTTTTATTAATTAGCATTTTCAAGTTAAACTACATAACTTAATAACTAGCTGACTATACATTAATTTTAAGTTTTATGTTTAGATTTTATTTATTTAGATAAGGTTTATTTCAAGTAATTGAATAAAAAATAATAATAAAAATTTAATAACTCAAATGATCTCTCAGTGATGTGTGGTTTGTTCGGAGGACAATATTTGTCTGAGATACAACTATTTGAAAATCTGGAATCTGAGGGAGCAAAAAAATCTAAATATTGAGAAAATCATCTTTAAAGTTGTTCAGATCAAGTTCTTAGCAATGCATATTACTAACATTACTAACATTAAGTTTTGATATATTTGCGATAGGAAATGTAGGCCTACATGAACATGATCTTTACTTAATATCCTAATGATTTTTGGCATCAAAGAGAAATGTATAATTGTGACTCATACAATGTATTGTTGTCTATTTCTACAAATATACGTCTGTGACACTGATGACTGCTTCTGTGCTGCAGGGACATGAATATATAAACATATGAAAATAAAAAAAGTTGGTTATAAAATTTTTTATATAATGTGTCTGTTTGAGGAATAGCAGAGAACAGTTTCTGCTCAGTGAAAAGAATAATGTGAAGAATCACAGATAGTGTGTGTGTGTGTGTGTGTGTGTGTGTGTGTGAGCTGGTGCCAGATGGGCGTTTGCTCGGGTCACCTGACCTGTGGGATGGCATGGCAGGGTCTCAGACAGCTGGCACAAGAGCGACACAAAAACACCTCAAACCCTCAAACAAACACGAGCAAACTCTCCCGCTGCTTCCCAATGAGGCTCGGCATTATTCAGTGTGTGAAAACGTGACGAGTCGCATCTGCGGCTCACTTACTGATGAAACGGTCTGACAGAGCCTGAAGAAGCAGCTAATAGACTCCTGATACGAGACGCCTCACATCCTCTCAACACAGAGCCGCAGGACACACAGACTGTGACCGGGACAAATAAAGCTGAGGAGGAGGAGGCTTTCTGAGTGACCTCAGCAAATTAAGAATGAGCGATGAGGACGCGCCACTGAAGGACGAGTCTGGATCAACACCAGACTGTTTAACACAATTACACTGCCGTGCATTTTATCCTTCTTACATTAAAATCTCCTACAGTTTATTGATAAATTAAAAAGAGAGAATGCAATATGAAATTGCATCCATCTATCCATGTTTTTCCTGACCAGAATCACTTGTGCTAGATGCATATACATAAAATATCATTCCTGTAGCTGAAAGTGTAGATCATGGTGCTTGCAACAATGAGGTCATGGGTTCGATTCCCAGGGAATGCATGAACAGATTAACATGCGTAGCACTGAATGCAATGCAAGTTGCTTCGGATAAAAAAATATCAGATTTGTTTTATTATTTTTGTTTTTTATTTGCATTCAAAGCAACAGTAATAATGAGGATCTCAATTAGATTTCCAGAATTAAATATAATTTCAGCATCTAGATCGTGTTGATCAACCTTTAGAAAAATAAAAGAAGTTATAGTAAAAAAAAGACTAGAACCTTAAAAAATGTTGTAGTTGAAATAAATTCAATGTTAACAAAATTTTTTATTATATAGTAATTTAAAGGCAAAATTTCACATATAAAATTCGATGTTATAATTTAATTTCATGTGATGCAATTAAATAACTAACTATTTTTTATTAATGATAATGAAATAGGTTTGGTTTTTGGTAACCCTGATATATTACAGCTTTTATTCATATTTTAATTTTTTTTTGTGATTTATTAGTTCCCCCCATATCTGTAGTTTTAATTCAATATTTATTTATTCATTTATTTTGGTTTTAGTTTTTGTATTTTATTAAATAAGTGTTGCCATTGTAACCCAATGAAAGGTTATTATTATTATTATTAATTTTATTTCGGTTAGCACCACAGTTCTGCTCTGATTTTGAGCTGTTTGATTAAAATGTGGCTGAAAATAAGACAATTTTTTCATTTTTTGAACATCGTTTGAGTTCAGAAGTTCTTCAGTTATCAATGACATCAGCAGCAATGACAGAATTAAATAAAATCTCCAACAACAGTTTAAACATCACAAACAATACAGACATTAGTGATCTGGTGACTGCAGGTGAAACGTGAGAGCAGATGGTTTAGTGTGTGTGTGTGTGTGTGTGTGTGTGTGTGTGTGTTGTACAGAAGCTGTCACTGCTAACAAGCTATGAAGCATTAAAGCAGGACAGGTCAACATCAGGACCGGTTCACACACACACACACACACACACACACACACACCTTCCTCCTTCCTGAACTTTCACAAAGTCGAAAGAAAGAATAAATGAAGGAAGGAAGGAAGGAAAGAAGGAAAGAGAGAGCAGATCTTCTTCAGTCAGTGATGAATTCTGGGCCAAAGTCAAAGACAAACCACACATTCATTCTGACTGGGGCACATTTCCCACAATGCACTGCGGCAGACCGCTGACCTTCGGGAGACACACGAGCATCATTCCTCAGCTCAGATTTACACATCACCCACAAACAGAACGACTCGGAAACATTATTATGGACTGTAAATCTGCAGGAAGATAGATACATTTGAGAATTTCTGGAACAGATTTGATTGTTTGTATCATTATGATTAAGATCAAACACACACTGACTGATTCATTTGAGTGAGTCAGTTCATTCACAGGGGGCTGATTGAAAACTAAATGATTCATTTGAATCTTCACATCAGCTCCTGGAGGAAAAAACACAGCATTTGACTTTTCTTTCAAATAAATTAAGCATCTCTGTGAATTAGTTTTATTTTTACTGAATTAAATAATCTGATAATACAGTATGAGCGAAATATTAATTTAAATGCAATTGTAAGGACAAAACCGGAAGAATCAGTGACAACAGTTTGCCAACTTTCTGAAAGAGTCTCTTCTGCTCACCAAAGCTGCTTTTATTTGATCAAAAATACAGTAAAAATTCCCAAATATTATTCTAATGTAAAACATATGTTCTCTGTATGAATCTGTGTTAAAGTGTAATTTATTTCTGTGATGCTCCGCTGTATTTTCAGCATCATTCCTCCAGTCTTCAGTGTCACATGATCTTCAGAAATCATAAAAATCAAGGTTTCCATAAAAATATGAAGCAGCAGTATAAGTTATATATTTATAAATGTATACATTTAAGACCGTAGGACACAAATAATACACTTAAACACACTTTCACATTTAAAATGAATGTAATATTCTGTCAGTAAAGCAGGGTTATTACAGTGAACTAAAACTTAAACACAACTGTTAATTAAATCTTCTCATTTTATTTTTGATTTGCTAAAATAACTAAAACTACTGCAATAAAAAATATGCAGGCAAAAATAAATAAATTGACCAAAACATAACTAATGGCTAAAACTTTCAACTGTCGAACGATTAATCACAATTAATCACATGCAAAATAAAAGTTTTAGTTTTCACAATATATGTGTGCTATGTATATATAAAGACACACATACTGTATATATTTTGAAAACATTTAAATCATTTATATTATAAATAATATATATATAATTTTTCTTAAATATATAAACATGCATGTGTGTGTATTTATATACACATAATAAATATAAACCGTACACACACACACATTTATATTACGAAAACAATTTGTATTTTTATTTTGGATGGGATTTATCATAAATAATAATTTGACAGCACAAAAAATTGAATGAAAAAAAAATACTTCAGAATATTAGAATATGCATGACTTTACATTACTCTTATTTGATCAAGAATAGAGCATTATAAGGTTCTTTAATGACTCTGGAGGTTTAATACTCCTCCTAACATGGTTTCTCTTCTCTCGTGAGCATCAGATCTAATCCAGACGCAGAAAGTGAAAGTATAGATTCTGGGGCAAAATTTCATTTCTGTCGCTCGTCTCGTTCTCTGATTTATGAAAGCATGCACATTTCTCTCTCTCTCTCTCTCATGGCCCTGTGATCAATATGCTTCACCTGCGAGTGAATCTGCAATAATAAAAGCATTACAGGAGTGGGAGAATAACAGGGAATCTTATTAAAAGCGTGTGTGTGTGTGTGTGTGTGAGGCAGACGGATCCGAGGACTGACGGTTCAGGTACATCATCTTAGCATTCACTTTGCCTCTCGTGCTGTATATATATTTCATACTCTGTCTTTTATATTCCGGCGGCTGAGACCCAACACCACACTCATCTTTATTTCATTTCGGGATGTTTTTAATTTTGCCGGAGATTATTATTTTTCTCCTCCTCTCTCTTTTTCTCCGTCTGTATGTCTGTGTTTCTCTAAAGATCAGGGTTCACTCGAGGGCTGTTCATCTTTCCATTTGATTCACGAGCTGGTGATTCGATTCAGTTTGATTCAGTTTGATTCGTTTGGACATACAGGAAATCAGCTTCAGGGAGTCAGTTGTGTTCAGGGATAAAATAAGCTGCACAATAAAACCATATAAAGTCATTTATAAACAAAAATTTAAATTGCACATAAACAAACATATATTAAATATCGAGGAACAGATTGAGTAAAATATACTGAGTATGTAATACAATGCATATATTTTTCAGAATTTATATTTTTAATCCATCTGCAGATGTGCTTTCATATCTGCACATTATTTTGTCTGCAAAATTGTTATTATAGTTAAATAAAACTTAAATCATACACAACATTTTGTCTTATTGCCAAAGTTGCTCATTTGGATTTAGTAGCAAAAATTAAAATAAAATAAATAAATCCTTAAAAAAAAAAAAAAAAAAAAAAAAATTATATATATATATATATATATATATATATATATATATATATATATATATATATATATATATATATATATTTATTTATTTATTATTATTTTTTTTTAAATAATGATTATGAAATAAAAATGACAAAAAATTAAATTATTAAAATAAATAACAAAAACTGTATAATTGCACTTTGACATTTGTCATCAAGTTTAACATGACGTACTAAAAATAAAAAGGAATGCAAATTAATATTATATATATATATACTGATAATATAAAAAGACTCAAAACACTTAAAATTTAAAAAACTAAAAATAAATTTTTTCTTATAAATTTAATGTTATTTTACAATTTGAATTAAATTTAAGTAAAAAAATTGACTGAGCTTTCAGCGGTTTGGTGACATAATGAATCATAAAAAGGTGTTTTTGCAAACATAAGAAAACAGATGCAGAATACAGATGCTGATGCATTATTGCACAGATTCTCTGAGGATGCACTATAACACACAGATCTCTGTTCACTCATTGCTTTTTAACTCCCTTGTTCTTAGACCTTCTAGAAGTTCTCTAATTAGTGCAAGGCTTTAATCGTTCCCTCCGGATCTACAGTCTTTAAATAATGTTCCCTGCGTTCCTCTCGATGCACAACACACAACAACACTCAAACATAACCAATATCTCTCATCTGCATTCACGAAACAGCACATTTCTATGTTTTTAGATCTCAATCTGAATGAATGATGAAACACACACTCACTGGTTTAATAACTTTGTTTAACATCGCCGCTGACGTCTCTCGTCTGAACACGATAATCTGAGATTACACACAAACCCCAGACACGGATTACACTGACACGCATTAAAGCATTTCTAGAGATTTCATCATCAATCAAGACAAACATTCGTTCTGTAAAACCAACAATCACAGAACAATCCCAACACGTGTGCATCTGCTGCAGGACTATCACTGCCAACCAAAACAGCCATGCATTTCTGTCTAAATCAAATCAAATATAAGAATAAAGTAAAAAAGCTTACATTTAGCTAGTTGCTAATGCTGCATTTAGTTTAATTTGACTTGCAAATGGTACTAAAATAAATGTTTTTAAAAATGATTAAAAACCTATAGACATATTTACAAAAAAAAAAAATACTAGAACTGAAAAAAAAAAAAAAAAAATTAAACTGTAGAAAAAAAAGTTTATCTTTACTTGAGGTAACTAAAAGAAAAGGTTTAAATTTTTTAATAAATAACTATATAGACATATTTAGAAAAAAAATCTAAATAAAAAATATACAACATAAAAACACCATAAAAATAAATAAATTACTAAAACTGTAGCAAAAATGTTGTTTATTGTGACTTACGAAAGAGACTAAAAGAAAGGTTTAAAAAAATAGACATATTTACAAAAAAAAAAAAAAAACAGAAACATTTACTAAAACTGTAGCAAAAAATTGTGTAACAACTTTCGAAAGTAACTAAAAGAAAGGTTTCAAAATAATAATAAACTATACAGACATATTTACAAAAAAAAAAAACTGACAAAAATGCAATAAAAAATTTTTTTTATCGTGATTTACAAAGGTAACTAAAAGAAAGGTTTAAAAAATATAGACATATTTACAAAAAATATATATATATATTAAAACTGCCAAAAATGCAAAAAAAAAAATGTTAATAAAAATTGTAATAGTATCTCAGTGACACTAAAATAACACTGTGGTATACCAGGATTATTACAATTAAACTAAAACAATAAAACGTTTTTGTTATTTCAATTAAAATAAACATTAAGTGAAATTAAACAAAAATATGTAAATATATATATTATTAACAATCATCAATGTTTTCTCAAAGCATTAAAACGTTAAATACATTTAATATCACGAGAAGTGTAAAAATCTTCCTGACATTAATTTATATTATTTATATCCACTTCTGAGCAATACGTTTTTCCTTAATAAAAATATTTAAAAATGCAGACTTTACGCTTTGTGTACAACTGTGTGAAACATTTGCATTTTTGATCAAATCACAGCATCTCTGCTAAATAAAAATATAAAGTATAAACTTTTTGTGTGAGACGAGAGACGAGTGTGAGACGAGTGTGTGACGAGTGTGAGACGAGAGACGAGTGTGTGACGAGAGACGAGTGTGAGACGAGAGACGTGTGTGAGACGAGTGTGTGACGAGAGACGAGTGTGAGACGAGTGTGTGACGAGAGACGAGTGTGAGACGAGAGACGAGTGTGAGACGAGTGTGTGACGAGAGACGAGTGTGAGACAAGAGACGAGTGTGAGACGAGTGTGTGACGAGAGACGTGTGTGAGACGAGAGACGAGTGTGAGACGAGTGTGAGACGAGTGTGTGACGAGAGACGAGTGTGAGACGAGTGTGTGACGAGTGTGAGACGAGAGACGAGTGTGTGACGAGTGTGAGACGAGAGACGAGTGTGTGACGAGAGACGAGTGTGAGACGAGAGACGTGTGTGAGACGAGTGTGTGACGAGAGACGAGTGTGAGACGAGTGTGTGACGAGAGACGAGTGTGAGACGAGTGTGTGACGAGAGACGAGTGTGAGACGAGTGTGTGACGAGAGACGAGAGACGAGTGTGAGACGAGTGTGTGACGAGAGACGAGTGTGAGACGAGTGTGAGACGAGTGTGTGACAATAAAACGTTTTTGTTATTTCAATTAAAATAAACATTAACTGAAATTAAACAAAAATATGTAAATATATATATTATTAACAATCATCAATGTTTGTGATTAGCACCAAGCAATCATTTGATAGACGCTTTCTCAAAGCATTAAAACGTTAAATACATTTAATATCACGAGAAGTGTAAAAATCTTCCTGACATTAATTTATATTATTTATATCCACTTCTGAGCAATACGTCTTTCCTTAATAAAAATATTTAAAACATTTGTGTGAAACATTTGCATTTTTGATCAAATCACAGCATCTCTGCTAAATAAAAATATAAAGTATAAACTTTTTAGTGTACCTCCAAACCAGAGCAGAAGAAGAAGAAGTGAAACACACTCAGTGTCCGACGAGTGTGAGACGAGAGACGAGTGTGAGACGAGTGTGTGACGAGAGACGAGTGTGAGACGAGAGACGAGTGTGAGACGAGTGTGTGACGAGAGACGAGTGTGAGACGAGTGTGTGACGAGAGACGAGTGTGAGACGAGAGACGAGTGTGTGACGAGAGACGAGTGTGAGACGAGAGACGAGTGTGAGACGAGTGTGTGACGAGAGACGTGTGTGAGACGAGAGACGAGTGTGAGACGAGTGTGAGACGAGTGTGTGACGAGAGACGAGTGTGAGACGAGTGTGTGACGAGTGTGAGACGAGAGACGAGTGTGTGACGAGTGTGAGACGAGAGACGAGTGTGTGACGAGAGACGAGTGTGAGACGAGAGACGTGTGTGAGACGAGTGTGTGACGAGAGACGAGTGTGAGACGAGTGTGTGACGAGAGACGAGTGTGAGACGAGTGTGTGACGAGAGACGAGTGTGAGACGAGAGACGAGTGTGAGACGAGTGTGTGACGAGAGACGAGTGTGAGACGAGTGTGAGACGAGTATGAGACGAGAGACGAGTGTGAGACGAGTGTGTGACGAGAGACGAGTGTGAGACGAGTGTGAGACGAGTGTGTGACAATAAAACGTTTTTGTTATTTCAATTAAAATAAACATTAACTGAAATTAAACAAAAATATGTAAATATATATATTATTAACAATCATCAATGTTTGTGATTAGCACCAAGCAATCATTTGATAGACGCTTTCTCAAAGCATTAAAACGTTAAATACATTTAATATCACGAGAAGTGTAAAAATCTTCCTGACATTAATTTATATTATTTATATCCACTTCTGAGCAATACGTCTTTCCTTAATAAAAATATTTAAAACATTTGTGTGAAACATTTGCATTTTTGATCAAATCACAGCATCTCTGCTAAATAAAAATATAAAGTATAAACTTTTTAGTGTACCTCCAAACCAGAGCAGAAGAAGAAGAAGTGAAACACACTCAGTGTCCGACGAGTGTGAGACGAGAGACGAGTGTGAGACGAGTGTGTGACGAGAGACGAGTGTGAGACGAGAGACGAGTGTGAGACGAGTGTGTGACGAGAGACGAGTGTGAGACGAGTGTGTGACGAGAGACGAGTGTGAGACGAGAGACGAGTGTGAGACGAGTGTGTGACGAGAGACGAGTGTGAGACGAGTGTGAGACGAGTGTGTGACGAGAGACGAGTGTGAGACGAGAGACGAGTGTGAGACGAGTGTGAGACGAGTGTGTGACGAGAGACGAGTGTGAGACGAGAGACGAGTGTGAGACGAGAGACGAGTGTGAGACGGGTGTGAGACGAGTGTGTGACGAGAGACGAGTGTGAGACGAGAGACGAGTGTGAGACGGGTGTGAGACGAGAGACGAGTGTGAGACGAGTGTGTGACGAGAGACGAGTGTGAGACGAGAGACGAGTGTGAGACGAGTGTGAGACGAGTGTGTGACGAGAGACGAGTGTGAGACGAGAGACGAGTGTGAGACGAGAGACGAGTGTGAGACGGGTGTGAGACGAGTGTGTGACGAGAGACGAGTGTGAGACGAGAGACGAGTGTGAGACGGGTGTGAGACGAGAGACGAGTGTGAGACGAGAGACGAGTGTGAGACGGGTGTGAGACGAGAGACGAGTGTGAGACGAGAGACGAGTGTGAGACGAGAGACGTGTGTTTCTGTCTCTCTGGTGGAGTTGGACACAGTTAAAGGAGTCGGATGCTGTCTTCAGTCTAATTAAGAACAGCCCAAGCTGAGCATCTTTATTATTCAACACTTCAGGCTTCTGTCTGCCGTCCAAGAACAGCCACCGAAGACCTCGACACACACACACACACACTCCGGGCCGTAAGATATGGAATCCGTCTCACATTTATTATTCCGACATGGGCTCCATTTTAATCAGGGGCCGCGGCGAGGCTCGAGGAACGGAGGAAGACGAGGAAGAGGAAGAAGAGGAAGAGAGACGGATGCTGAGGAGGAAGGCAGGAAGAAAAGAGCAGACTCTCCTGGAAACATACGATACACACTCAGATCTTACAGAAAACATGTTTAGAGCTAAACGAGTGTTTTCTGATGAGGAACTGGTGCCAGGATGGAAGCGTCTGATCTGACAATAAAACTTAAATGCAGACAATATATTAATATTTTGTTTATTTTCTGGAAAAATAAACCTGTGAATTTGTAACCGGTCGAAATGTTAAAATAGTTAATTTTTTTCTTTTTTTCTTTCTCCTGCTCATCAAAGCTAGTTCAGAAATACAGTAAAAATTTTGAAATATTATTGTAATTTAAAACAGCTGTTTTCTATTTAAATATCTGTTCAAATGTAATTTATATCGCTGTATTTTCAGCATCATTCCTCCAGTCTTCAGTGTCACATGATCTTCAGAAATCAGAATAATATGCTAAAAAAAAAAATTCTGATTATATTTTTGTGGAAAATGTGATGCATTTTATTTTTCAGGATCCACGGATGAATAGAAAGTTCAAAAGAACAGCATTTATTTGAAAAAGAAATATTTTCTAACATTATAAATGTCTTGACAGTCACTTTTGATCAAATGTGAGGAATACAAATATTAATATCGCTGCTCAGAAGTGTTTCTTGAGCAGTAAATCATCAAATTATTCTGATTTCTGAAGATCATGTGACACTGAAGACTGGAGGAATGATGCTGAAAATACAGCGGAGCATCACAGAAATACATTACACTTTAATACAGATTCACACAGAAAACAGATGTTTTACACTAGAATAATATTTCACTATTTTTACTGTATTTTTGATTAAATAAAAGCAGCTTTGATGAGCATGAGAGAGACTTTTGATCAGTAGTGTCTATCTGATGTCATGATGTCTTTAAAATACAAAAATGAAATAAATGTGGTGTTTTTCTTCCCTTTTTGACCTGAGAAACCTTTAATATTCCCCGAAAAGGAAACACATCCAGCTTCACCGAACAAAACTCGAACATCTCAAACCACACGATGTCATCACTTCTTTTCTTGTCTTCCATTTTATTCATCCTTCTTTCAAATTATAATTCGATTCGGCTGGTACAAGGGCTTTCATATTAAAATTTTTAATAAAAGCCCTGATACTCGTGTACGTCGGCAGGATTTGGGGCCGATTTTCATCCTTCTATTTGTCATTATTATTATTATACTTCTTTTTTTGTCCAGAGGCACTGCCTACACAGATCATTATTTCAGAAAAAGACTATTGCCTTTTCCCCCTCACTCTCTCTCCAATAAATTCAATGCGTGTCTAAATTAATGCATTACAAGCCATGGGAGAGATATTAAAAAAATGATAAAAACTAATCCTTGATGTTGAGCCTTGTGTGGTGCTCTGACCCTGAGCCGCTGGTGTTATAGAGCAGAACATCGCTCGGATTACTCCCTAATATTTCATTACATGCACAAAACCCACAGTCATGTATCAGCACAGGTGTGTGGTTATTAATCACCGAGGACTGCGCCGCATTGAAAACACACACAGATCACAGAGAAGATGAAGTCTGTCCCATAACGCATTCTCGGAAAATCACATCAGTCAACACCAAACAACACTCAGAACTCATTTATTGCAGAATTTAGAGTGAAACAAGAGTAAAATGTGCATGTTTTCTTATGAAAAACTTGCTACATTTATTAGTATATACTGGAAAAAAACATACGAACAGTATAAGGGATGAATAATTGTGTCTATTTTCCAGAAAAAGAAAAACTGTACATTTTAAAAATGAAAATAAAATTACATTTATGCATTTAGCAGATGCTTTTATCCAAAAGCGACTTTCAGTGCATTCAGGCTAACATTTTTTTTTACCTAAATGCACATATTGCAAAAAAAAAAAAAAAAAAAAAAAAAAATACAGTAAAATTTTTGATATATTATTCTAATGTAAATCCGCTGTTTTCTGTGTGAATCTGTGTTAAACTGTAATGTATTTCTGTGATGCTCCGCTGTATTTTCAGCATCATTCCTCCAGTCTTCAGTGTCACATGATCTTCAGAAATGTTGATAATAATATGCCGATTTGCTGCTAATTTATGATTATATTGCATAGTGCATGCATATGCATTTATAATTTGTGCATCCATATGCAAAATACGAGTCATTATTAATTTGAACTATTTTCTGGAAAAAGAAAAAACATTTTAAAAAGAGTTCTTCTGCTCACAAAGGCTGCATTTATTTGATCAAAAATACAGTAAAAATAGAAAAATATTATTGTTATTTGAAACAGATGTTTTGAAAGTGGATCTGTGTTAAAGTGTAATTTATTTCTGTGATGCTCCGCTGTATTTTCAGCGTCATTCCTCCAGTCTTCAGTGTCACGTCCTTCAGAAATCATTATAATATGCTGATTTGATGTTTAATTATGATTATATTGCATTTTGCGTGTATGTGTGCTGCTGAAG
Source organism: Carassius gibelio (assembly GCF_023724105.1). Classification (NCBI taxonomy): domain Eukaryota; kingdom Metazoa; phylum Chordata; class Actinopteri; order Cypriniformes; family Cyprinidae; genus Carassius; species Carassius gibelio. Next base: position 942,845 of record NC_068401.1, read on the forward strand.
ACTCACTGTTTAACGCAGTTTTGGCTCTCTGTCACAGACAAGGACACATGCATGCGGTTCAGCGCGTCCCTGCTGATGTGAACTATTTTCCTGCTTGCAAGTGTGTGTGTGTGTGTGTGTGTGTGTGTGTGTTAAAAAGGAAAACACACTGATGCCAATCCGCCCTATCTCTGATGACTTGCTAACTAGGGCAGCGATGCAATCTTAATTAAAACTGACCATCAGATCATCTCCATCTCTGCCACCACCTTTCTCTTTCTCTTTCACACTCATCACACGCTTCAGAGAAGATTCAGACTCACAGGATCACTGTCTCTCTATAGTTAGTTAAATATAACACTGTATGACTAACACACACACACACACACACACACACACACACACACACACACACACACACACACACAGACACAACACACACACACACACACACACACACAATCAAAAGTTTTAGAACAGTAGGCTTTATATTTATATATATATATATATATATATATATGGTTAAAACAATTATAATTCCATATTCTGCAGCCTATAAATAATATTCAGTCTATATCATAGAATTAGGGTTATTACCATTAACTAAAAAAAAAACAGAAATAAATAAAAACTAAAACAGAAATAAAAATAAATTATGCTTAAATAGTAGTATTAAATAAAATAAAATTACAGCACCTAAAATTTTCAACAAAAATGAAAATTTAAAATATAAAAATATAAGCTAATTCTGATTTTAGTGTTTTTAAATATTCTCTTTAAACCGACTTATTTAAAGCAGCTTTAATTTGATTATTTTTTATTTTATTTTATATCACAATTCTTAAGAAATTGTTAAAATATATATTATTTTGTATTTCAATGCTTTTCAAGTGCTTTTAAAGGTGCTATAAAAGTAGTGTATATATATTAATTAATTAATAAAAAATATAATAGTATAGAAGTAATACTTTTATTAAAGAGGATAGTTTATAACATATGATTCCACTAAAATATAATATGTATTAAAATTAACATTCAATATAAATTCAACACAGTTAGAAATAGATGTGATATACATGTTAACTTGATCTGGAAGAGGAGAAAGAATCATTTATACTTCTCAGATAAAGCCAGAAACAACAACACTACAGCATCAGTGAAAGAGTTTCTCAGCTCATCACGGTTCTTCTGGACACAGATCATCTCTCTCTCGGTTCACATCTTCAGACGCGGCGATCTTCTGCTTCTTCTGGGTCGTCGTCTCATCTAAGACCCTTCCTCTTTCCTTCTCCATGCAGAGCAGACACAGAGAGCGAGCGAGCGTCTGTAATCGAGCTGTAATGAGAGGCTTTGTCCTCTTTTATACGTCTTGACAAGACACCATCTGCTAACAGAGAACGCCTTCCCTTTGTTTCTTCTACGATAATCTCTCCATACAGTCTGTGCATATTCATTTATATTAATATTTATCTATCTGCTATAATTTTTTTTTGTCAATTGGAGGCAGATTTATAGTTAACTGAAACTGTAAAAAAGATTTATTTTAATTGAAATCAAATGAATGTTGGCTGAAATAAAATAAAATATAAAAAACTAATTTCAGCTGCATTTCTTATTTTTTATTTAGCTTAACTTGATGTTCTAAAATAACAAAAATACTAAAATAGAAAATAATAAATACTAATACAGGCAGATTTATATATATAAAAAACCTAATTTAAAATAACGTTTAGGCAGAAAATATAAAATTTAAATGTGAACGGAAATAAAGATTAAATAAAATACAAATATTCATAAAAATGCAAAAAAAAAAAAAAATTAACTTTGGCAACTAACTGAAAAATGTTTAAGTTGAAGCACTATTGACAAAAAAAAAATTGGAAATATATAAAAATAAAATGGAAATAAATAAAAGCTTAAACTGAAATAAAAACCTAAATAGCAATATTTATATATAAATGACATATATATTTGGCAATGCATCCATTGTTACGGATTAGATTGATATGTCAAATACAAAAAACCTTTTCACCAAATTAACAAAGAATATTTAAAATGTTTTATGCATATTCAAACATTTAATTTATCTATAAAACTTAACTTCAACTATGTCTTCAACAAACCAGTTCTGTCTGATGTAAAACAATGAATGAATCAGAGCCGAGACTCGATTCACTGAAATGAACAGTTTGAACTGATTCACAGAAATGAATCAAATCTCAAATGAAGGATAAAATGAATCACTTAAAACATTTAAAGTTTAAGAAATAATGTTACATAATACTACAATACTAATTATAAAATTATAAAAAAATTATAAAATTTATTAAAGCATCTAAAATATACATCAAATATTTATTATTTTTATATATAGAAATAAAAAAAGAGTTTGTTTTCTTGCCAACTTTCTAAAATTACAACTTTTATATGTTAATAATTTATTACTAATCCTTTCCAAATTTGACAATCATAAATGATATTCTTTTTATTATTATCTTTTTAATATAAAATACAAAAAAAATAAAAATAAATAGATAAAATAAAAAATCTAAATAGTTATGCAATTAACTTCTTTTATTTAGCAAATTTCTCAGTTGGGTTTTCCACCAATCAACATTTGTGTAAGAACATTATATTTTGGTGTTTGGTGCAGTTTAACTTCTAGCTTCTAACGCATCCAGTGCATTCATTTCTGTATTTTTAACTCAAACTCAAGCTACCATTTATATCACTTGTCTTGCTTTAATTTATTGATGAAAGATGTGCGATAAATAATGTAATGAACACAAGGAATCATAGCTACGCTTGTTACTCTGTTACTCAGCTGAAGCTGTACAGTATACTGTATATAAAACATGTGTGTGATCAGATCATCTGAACTAACACTGAGCAGCGGTGACAAGACTCTTACGTCTCTCAAATAAAGCAACTAACAGCGTCTTCATAATCAGGCACAACTCCAACATCTCCATCTATTTTCATCAACACTTAACTCTACACATACAGTCTGAAGCAAAGCATGCTGGGAGCCAGAAATCTGCTGCTCATATTCAGTTCACAAATCCATTAATTGTATATTTCACAAATTTAAATGCATTTCACACAGTGCAGATAAAAGGGTTTTCTAATGCAGAATCACATTTAATTCATTAAAAAGTATTCCTTTTGTCAAGAAACTATTATCCATTTGTTTATTACAAAGCATTTTTAGGTTTGACTTTTCAAACTTTATTAAAAAGAAAACATTCATATGTCTGTATACGCCATTAAAGTGCATGACTCTGAAATTCTTATTTTGAGTTTACAATTAATTAATAGCTAATTTGCATGCATAACTGTACATTTATTAAAGATATTTCCTTCTTTTTACATTTTATATTTATCTTTCTAAATGTTATATTTGATCTTGCATAATAATAACAATAATTAAGATTTTTTTTTTTCAAAAGATTAGAATAAATCACTTAAAAGCAAAATATAAACAGCATAAATTCCAATAGCTGATTCAGTTCAAGTTCTGCTTAACGTAATTTGTTATTTCAGTAAAAATGGAATAAAATTAACGTGTTTCATTTAGTAAATTTCACTGTAGGGTTTTTAGTCAATCGGCATTTAAAGCATATTTAAAAACATCAGTTTCTAGTTTAATTTATAGGTTTTAACACATTCAAAGCAGCTGAGTTTCGTCATCATAACCTGCAACAACTACAATGAGTGACACAACATTTAGTTTGGAGTCTATTTATGCGGTGTCACACACGTGATAGGCTCCGCCCACACTCAGCTCTCATTGGTCCAGAATCCTGTTCCACATGACCATATATGGAACACAGCAGTGACAGTGAACCACTGCGTTTGAGGTCACTGAGTCTTCCAACACTCAACAAATACAGCACAGTTTTAAATATTCAATGTTTTTTAATTGAATAAATTTTGTTATATTTTATTCTTATAATAAATGCCTTAAAATAACTAGTTTTATTTGATATCAAATATATATTATTTTACTCATGGGCGAATTAAAGTGTACAGTCTTGTATTTGAAATAAATGGTAAAGAAACTGTGTGGCGGTCACTTTATGACACATTAGTCACAGGCTTTCAGCTTGGACAGATGAATAACATGTCGTAGGAATCTAGTCGTGTCGCGCCTGGTTAGGACACGGTTTAAGTGAGACAAATCCACTGCCATGTCAATATGAAAACCACAGCGCAGGGCTTCCCCAATAATTCACTTTAATTGCAGCCTTCAGTCAACGGAGAGCCGTTTACGTACTGTATTCATTAACCTCGAGACACTGTCAATCAGCTGACACATAACTCTAAAACCACAAAACACGCCACTGAGATCCTTTCAAATCAACTTCCAACAAAAATAGCAATGCCTTTAAAGAATCAAAAAGTTTTTGATGAATGCATGTTAAAATGTGCATATGCATGAAAACACAAGTTCTTTAGCATGCATTAACCACATATCTATGTAATCTAATAACACTCATTCCATCACCTGTCAATCAGAGCGACCAAACAGCACAATAAAAGTAATAAAGCATGCATGCACTTCTTTTTAATAGCAACACAATCTCCTCTTCTCATATCAATCATCAAAGACGAGACATGAAATCCAGAAATAAAGGCACCACTCTGGCTGGAGTCAGTAATACGATTGCTTTTATCATTAATATGATGGATTACAGGAGTAAGCGGGTGGGGTTTGAACAAGAGGGTGAGAAGAACCTCCCGCTGCTGCAACTTTCTCTTTTTCGAAAACAGCTTTGTAAATTGGATCCATTTATTAGGAGAGGATAAGACAGCATTCATTTCACCCCGTTCCGCTGAGCACACTTCTGACATGTGATGGGCCGCAAAACCAGCGTAAATACATGCAATTTCATACGCACAAGTTGCATTGTGGGAACAAACATCAAGAGATGGGCTTAAGAGCGAACCGCTGTAGATCTCAGCCTCTCGACGTGCGCTGCCATAAAAATGTAGGCTAAAGTAAAATATGCTTTAATAATCATTCCAGTTATAAAGCGTGAGGTATGGATCTTTGATGCCTAAAAATGAGTCACATTAAAAAATTAGATTATATTGAATAAATGTGGAGAAGAGAATAAAGACATTAATAAAGCGGACCCGTGCAAGCATAAAAGATTCGACTGTGATACATGACTGCGATTTACTGGTGGGTCGTTATGACATGATCACACTTACAGAGGAAAGTAATGGGATCATCAATAAGATGCTGTGTGCTTTATAGAAAAATGCACTCCACACTCTGTTTGTGTGTGTGATGTAAGCAGATGATTGTGTATTTGGTTTGAAGGAAAGTAATGATGAACCAGATCATAAACAGAAAAGCGTAGCCTTTTCAAGATACAAAAAATGCTTTCTAAGTCTCCAGACAAGCTGCATGTTGTCCGAACGACTTGTTTTTGTTCGCATCCGATGATGAAACTTCATCATAAAATGTTTTATTTCAGGTAAGCCTTCAGAAAGCTGTCTAAACATTAATGCTGTGACGTGATTTTCAGCAGCAGGATTTTGTCGTTTCTAAACAGCTGCAAGGAAACCGTTCTCTTAAGCATGAAGCAGAAACGTGAAAATGATAAAACGCTGTTCTTCGCATCAGGCCGAGATGAAGTGAAGATGAGGGTCAGCGTCTGACAGCGATTTGGGTGTAACTGCTCACACAGATCCCTGTTTATGAGAGACTTTCATATATATTACACAGACATAATTCTGCAGGAGTATAACCAGAGAAATTTTATTTTAATTGCATATGGTATCATGGTATCAGATGCACATCCCAACACCTCTAGCTCTATTTTCTTTAAAACACACACACACACACACACACACACACATGCATGCACTTTAGATACAGTACGTGAATTCATAGCAGTCATCAGTATCACAGGTATATTTGTAGAAATAGAAACAGTCAAAATAATAGATTTTTCTTTTATGCCAAAAATCATTCGGATATTAAGTAAAGATCATGTCCCATGAAGATATTTAGTAAATCTCCCATCATAAATATATCCAAACTTCATGTTTGATTAGTAATATGCATTGCTAAGAACTTCATCTGAACAACTTTAAAGATGATTTTCTCAATATTTAGATTTTTTTGCTCCCTCAGATTCCAGATTTTCTAATAGTTGTATCTCAGGCAGATATTGTCCTCCGAACAAACCACACATCGATGGAAAGCTGACATATTAAGCATTCAGATGGCGTATACATTTCAATAAAAAAATACCCTTTTGACAGGTTTAGTGCTTCAGGGTCACATATATGAGAGTAGATTTGAATATTTAAAACGCTATGTGAACTTATATCCTCATAATATTAAATTTACAATAGATTTTCAGCTTTTCGAGCTCAACTCCTGAAACTACACTGTGATTTTTCTTGCTTTATGTTATTTTTTTTATTTTTAACACTCAGTTGGTTCTGAAGTTCTGGTTCGGAACGCAGCACACACTGATCTGCACGAGACGCTTGTTTAATTGCGGAACTCACAGAAACCTGCTTCATACCTTCCTCAGAATCCAGTGGATGAGCAGCAGAACGCTCCAGCAGAGCAGCCTCATCGTTCCCGAACACTAGTCCCGTTGAGCAAACATACACCGAGCAGAAAACATCCGAGAGGAACGCACTCTGAGACTGTGTGCGAGAGGAAACCCGCGCTCTCGGAGTTATTAAGGCAGCCGAGCAGGTTCAGCTCTTGAAGTCCTTGTCATTAGTGAAGCACACATCCATTCGCAGGTTTACGGAGGTGAAAAGTTGGCGTGGGAACGGTGCAAACTTGTGCTGTCAGCTGGCGTTCTCGCCTAATGCCCTCATTACCGCGCCGTTTGCTGTTTAAAAAAGAAACTGTGTTGCGTTCTCTCTCTCTCCGAAGCGCACGCTCAGTGTAGACTTTGCGTCTCGAGCTCTCTCTCGCGCGCGCGCGCCGAGCGTGCATCAGAACGGTGCCAAAAGTTGGCGTACCTACTTCTTATATTCCAATTGAATTTTGCATTCACTAAGTTATTATTAATCCACACATATGCCACGGTTGCGCTAATATAGACGAGGTTCTTCGGGGATGCATAACTTGGCAAGAAAGCGATGCATACAAATAGCATGAAAAAGATGAACAAATCTTCCCAAAGGCGATTTTTTTAAATTTTGAATGGTTTTAAAATGCATCTCGTCTCACAGCTGTTCGCCGCGTTAAAATATGAAACGTGCAATCTGTGCCGACAGCGCGAGACATAATTCAACATCTTTAAAAAGCATCGGTTACGAACAAACAACACAAACAAAGAGAGAGAGAGAGAGAGAGAGAGAGAGAGAGGGATGTGAGAAAGAGGCGAGCGGATCTTTCTGGCAATTTTTGAGACTACATGTGAGTAGAATGCATGATGTTAGGCAGGGAATAAAGGCGAGGAAATGTTTAGTAACCAACTCAAAGTTGATGTGCATCAATCTCTGATTGATCTGCATGAATGAAGCCCTTCGTCGCCCTCTTGTGAAAGACTGACGGAAAACATCTGATGTAGACGTGCAATTAAACCACCGCCTGACTGTTTACATTTCTTCATTTAGCAGACGCTTTTATCCAGAACGACGTACAAAAGAGGACAATGATCAAAACCAACAATAAACAATGACATGCAAGTGTTATAACAAGTCTCAGTTAGCTTAACACAGAACATGTTTTTTTTTTTTTGGCTATATAATAAAAAGAAAAACAGATATAACAAAAGAATAGAGCAGAGTCATGTTTCTTCTTTTGTTAATTGTATAATAAATAAAAATAAAACAGAATACAAAAATAATAGAGAAGCTAGTGTTTTTTTTTAAAGAATAGAATTACATTAGAGAGTTCTAGGGTGTTATACATAATAATTGTGAGATGAATTGATTAATCGAACCAAATGACTTTAAAAACTCAAAGCACAAAATGTGAAAACATAGCCTACTTTCCCAGTACTGACAAGAACACTAAAAATGTGTCTGAAAATCCTCCAAACAACACACCCTGCTGAAAAACAAACCCCAATAGAAACCATCCCAGAATTTGTAATGGTTTTACTGGTTATAATGGGACTTGTGCTGGTTTTAATGGTCACCTTCTGTTGGTGGCTTGTTAAAACCACTAAATCCTGAAAAGAAATAATAATAACAATGCAGATTTGTTTTTTTAAGGTAAGTTGTTGCAAACAATTTATTTTAACTACATTTATTTATTTTTTAGTTATTCAACTAATTTAAATGTAGCTAGAATAAATTGATTGCCTAATTTTTTTTATGTTTTTATTTTTTTTTTTCATTTTTTTTTCAACAGGGTTAAACGACAGCCTGGCTGGTTATACATAATTAAGAAAGAAAATGATTAATTGAACCAAATGACCTTGAAAACTCAAAGGACAAAATGTAAATATGCAACCTACAGCGTAGCTTCCCCAAAAACCCACTTTCCTCCAAACAGCACACTTTCAGAATCCTAAGTAAATTGCCTTCATTGATACATACTTTTGGAGCATGGAAATAAATGCTCCGTTGGTTTCGTTTCCATTGTGTTCCCGCGGCTCGTGCAGTATTGAAGTTGGCAGGTGATTTTGGCGGGCTGCTAAAGCGCGCGCTTTCTATTTCTCAGAGAACCGCGCAAATGAATGAACATGGCCGGGAAAAATGAGCGCAATTTTCTCACGTATCCACTCAAATTTTTCCAGTTCGCCCTCTGCAGATCAACGCACTCATTCTGGAAAGACAATAGGAGAGAGTTCGCCTGGATCACACGGTGTGTATGTGTACTAATAACTTACCACAAACACTGAAGAGCAGAACGGTTCTGACTCAAGCGAGCGCCATTTTTACGAGCGTACAATACACGTCATGCAAAACAAATGTGCGCATTTTTTTTTTTACCTTTTAGCCAACAATGGAATAACTGTTAAGAAAATAACTACACTTTTTAATCACATAAAAAGTGTTTCTTGTCATATGCACATTTTTTCATAACGAGCCTTTTTTTTTAATTATGGGACGCACTTCCGGTTTGGAAACTTTTGCAATTCATTTCAAATCATTAGATTGCGCTACAAATAATCATCATCCTCATGTTAACTTAATGGGGTTTACATTTTCATTCATTTTTCACTTTCAGAATAACGTTACTTTTGGTATATTAACATGACGTGATATAACAATGATATCTATTGAATTTTCCATGTCTTTTTTCATTTGGGAGTAAAGACAACTTACAGTATACTGTGCATTTGTGGTCTGCTCTCATGATTTAATTTACTTAAATTTTTTTTGGATATTGCTATTTGAATGGTATTTGCACTTAAAATCGTATTTTCTCCGTTGAACAGTGACAGTCCAAGTGTGTGCAAGTCAACATGTTTACTCTAAAACATCTGAAGGAGCTTTAAGATCACAGTTTAAGTACAGTTAAGATCAACTTTAAATTGAATTCTGCTTCCTGAGATTGTCCATCCATGCACTGTTCATTTACATAAGCAGTGCACCATCAGGAACTTTGCTAAAGCAACCAAACAAACAATAATGCAGCAAGCAAAAAAGTGCGTTTAATTGAACAACTGAACATCTATGCATGTATTGACTTATTTACCATTAGTGCAGTGCTGAAGGTGCTTCGATTCTGTCGTTTGTTAATAGAAAATCACATAGTGGCCAGCAGAGAGAAAGCAGCAAACAGTAAATCACAACGACAAAGCCAAATTGCTAATTACATCAGCACAATTTAAGAACAGAACGAGCCAGATTCACTTTAGAAGAACACAAATCATAGAAAGACAGAGAGAGAGAGAGAGTACAGTGTGCTGAAAATGTACAGGCGACCTGTCAGATATCTGAGTTTGCAAGGTTTTTCTCGCTGGGAACTTTATAAAAAAAGACACTGTTTTGGTTTGCTGCATGGTGTTGTGAAAGAAATGCAAACACAAAAACAGTGTACCTGTAATCTTGAAAGCGAATGCATGATTTAACGTAATGTTAAGTGAAATAAAACAAATGGTTTTGTGATTCTCCGGCTGATCCGGCTCAGATTTGATGAGAAACTTACATTTGCATTTTGCTGACCTTTAACTTATGATAATATAAACTATCAGCATTATCGACTGGAAAAGAGAACAACACTGCAAGTTGTTTGGCAGTTCATTGCATTTGTTTGCAGAAAAATAAAAATAGTTGAATATTAAAGGACGGTCCTGTTTTCTCTTTCCTTTGGGCTGTTATTAGAGAAAATGTTGAGTTTAGAAACATGTAATCAAGAGAATTTTTTGGGATATTTTCACCTTTAACAATCATTTTGAGGTTAAAGTACAGTATTTCAAAATGTTAAATAAATTAGATATTACAAAAGGCTTTATTTATAATTTAACATCCAAAAACAGCGCTAAATACTGAACTGTAAAAATGAACTTTTCAGTTAAGTAGCACTTTTAAATATTTTCAACTTGACAAATCAAATGTAAAGTCATATGAATTTATAATAAAATAATAATGAAAGTACTTTAAGTTTTCAGTGTGCACAAAAGTTCACTGCGAAATTATGTTACATTTTAACAATTTAAATGTTACATTTAGTTTAGAAGAAATGAATTTAAATGGGAATGCAAAAAGTCAGTGTCAACTAAAACCTTATTAATTGGTTGAATTAAGAAAATAAGCTTAAATTAACTTAAACTTTGGTTCTAAAAAACTTTAAAAAGTAAGTCGAGGTGAAAATACCTTTGCATGTATTTATTATTCTCACTATTATTTATTTTACAGGGAGATGTAGATTTGGCCCAATTTTTAAAGTGATCTAATCACTCAAACTTCACTCAGAAGTGGTCAATAAAACACAGTATTTATAGTGAGCTGTAAAGAAAACAGCCATCCGATCGAAGAACGTGTAAAAGCCCAAACTCATTCATGCAGAACACTTTTACTACAGCTCTGTTGTGAGATGCATGTATAAATATATATCTTCGTGTGTCTCTAGGCTCAACAACATTTCTATGAGAAGGTGACACAGGCCACACATCTCTAATGAGAGCTTTTGTTTGTGTAAAACCCTCATTTCCCCCGCTGGCCAAGTGTGTGTGTGTGTGTGTGTGTGTGTGTTCCTCCTAACATGATTGGAGAGCCTGTCATATAGTTGTGTTTATTCAGATGGATACTGCAGTGCATTACTGCGGGTCTGGGATGTTTAGAGGAATCATGATTATATCTTTGTCATTTTAATGCGATTCAGGCCGATATTTCACCGGCTGGGAGAGACATGTAAGGGGTGTCAGGTAGAAGTAGAGGAATGAGATTATATTATATCGCGCTGACAGAAGAGACAGAAGTGATTTCTGCACAATTTTTTTCTCATTAATCGGTGATACTTCCAAGTGTTTCAGAGCAAATCTCCAAGAAAAAGAGTTTCACAGACTGGAGACTTATATCAGGTAGATGACAACCTCATGGATCCTTGGGCAATGGAATGCAGTTTCTATGCAAAAACAGATACATACTCTATACACACATACACACTTACACACACACACACACAATATGATGGGACATGCAGAAATGTGTTTAGAGATTTGATGTAACAACTCGCATTTTAAAATATATGTATGTATGTATGTACATGCATTCATAATGTAAATATATAATTATAAAGAAAAATATTAAATAATGTAATATTTAAATTATATATATATATATATATATATATATATATATATATTATAAAAACACATGTATATAATTAAGTTAATTATAAAATTTTATTCTAATATTTAATTATTTATATATTAAATTTAATTGTATTAATTGTATTATTTCATTTATAAAAAAAAAAAACACAAAATATGATATAATAATACACAAAGGAATAAAATAAAAAACATTTAATAATGTCAAAAATAGTCAAAAAAGGCTATATATATATAAAAAACGATTAATCGCATCCAAAAAGATTTTTTTTTTGTTTACATAAAATGTGTTTATACTGTGTTTATTTATTATGTGTATGTAAATACACAAACATAAAGGTATACATTTTCAAAATATTTACATGCATTTACATGTATATATTTATATTAATATCATTTATATTATATATAAATATATTTAATATATAAACAACATATTTTTCAGAAAAATATATAAATGCATGTGTGTGAATTTATACATACAAAACAAATAAACACAGTATACACAAATATATTATTATATAACAAAAACGTTCATTTTGGATGCGATTAATCGTTTGACAGCACTAATATACACTTTATATTTTATTGATGGGTTTTGTGTAGCGTTTAGATGTTCTTAAATACAGAATAATGCATTGTTTTCTGTTTTATCATACAATACAATGAAATTAATGTTGAGTCACAGGTGTTTGTACGTCATCGTTTTCTATATCACAGTGAAATCAGACGAGCGTGTGCTCCAGGTTCTCTTGTGTTTGTGCTGGATTCACAGCACAGTATTTTTAAGTAACTACAGTTATAAATGACCAAAAATAATCTGGCAGCTCAGCGGTACGCTGGCCTGTCAGACCTCCACTCCTCCCCATCTGTCTTGGCTTCCCCCCCACCTCATTAGGATTCATATCCCAGAAAGGTGACTCTTCCAGCGGGCACGGTGACAGCCGGGTTCAGACGCCTGCAGGCAGAAACAGTGACAGGTAACAGCCAGCTCTCTGGGGGGCGAGCGAGGGAGGGAGAGAGAGAGGGAGAGAGAGAGAGAGAGAGAGAGAGAGAGAGAGAGAGAGAGAGAGAGATGAGCAGGATCATCAAGTCAAAGATGCTTTCTATACAGATAGCAGGCGTGCTGATATCACCACCAGTCTGGATACTGTACAAAATATTGTTGCATAACCTGGTGCAATCTAGAAATTGTATAGACTTTTACTTTTCTTTTGAAAATACTTGGTGCTGTAATGATGCTGTGTGTCACATTTTTGAAGACAAATTATTTTTTTACACTTTATTGATTCGTATTGAGTTGCAACCTGATATTTGTTACTTGAGTCTACTGTATGTAATCGCAAGCAGGGCAATCTCTGTAAATAGAAGGTTTTGCAATGCAAAAAAAAAAAAAATACTATATTCAAAATAAAAAATACTATATAAAATACTAAAAATACTAATAGAAAAAGTATTAAGATTTTTTGTTTACTGCTAATATATCAAAAAATTCTTAAATAAAGAACGAAATTCTAGACAAGTAAAAATTATTCTCTTTTTTTATTTTCAGACTTTTTGCTTGTAACATGATAATTATTATTTTACTTGTTTTAAGCAAAAAGTAACTTATTTTTAACTTGTTTTTTCTGAAAACAAGACAACATTTTTTACTTGTCTAGAAAATCCTTCTTGATCTAAGATTTTTTTGATGTTTTAGCTGGAAACGACATTGAAGATAAGTATGAAAAGCATCTTTTTGCAGTGTGTAAATCTCTCTCTCTCTCTCTCTCTCTCTCTCTCTCTCTCAATTCAATTCAATTCCATTCAGTTCTAATGAGCTTTATTGGCATGACTGTGTAACATTTCACAATGTTGCAAAAGCACTATTATACAAACATACTGTTAAATAAAAACGGGGGAAATAAACACAAATACATTTCCATCTTATCACAATGAATACGAAAACAGGACACATGTCCTAGATGAATGCAGAGAACAATTGTAAATGGAAAAGAGGGATCAGTGTTTGTCCCAGTGTTGACTACTGCGCTGCCAGGCGGATAAACTTTTCTTCCTCTCCCAAAATACACAGGATTTCCTCTATTATCTGTCTCTCTCGCTCTATCCCTGTGGAGAGCGTCCCAATCATCTCCAGCGAATCTCAGTCGGACTCTTGACTCGTCCCTGACTCCACACGGGGCCAAAAACACAGTCAAACACAGGTTTACAACCGCAGCCACAAACTGAGACAGAATACAGGTTAGACAGAGCGACACACACACACACACACACACAGGAGACCTGGAGTCTCGACACTGATTGTAACTTGTAAAAGTTTAATGCAGCGGGTGCAGAGTGTTCTGGATTCTCCAGGGAAGAAGCCTCTGTGGACGATAGTCGGGTCAGACTCTACATGTTCTCTGACGTTAATGCTGCTATTGCTTTAAATACACCTCCGTTATTTCTTTCCATGCATCTAGTTGATTTTGTGAAGCTGCACCAGAATAGCCGCACCAGACAGACACCAGTTTACAGTATTAAACAGCATAACAAGCTGTTTTTGTACGGCTAGAATAACTGAAAGTCATGCACATTAAATTAAAAAAAGCCTTCGTCTGCTATTCCTTTAAAAATATGGATAGATACGGATGAAAAACCTGGAAAGCGCAGATTGTGAAAATGAGATGTCACCTCAAAACCGTATGGCACGGTCCCTCACCGCCTCACTTTCATTCGTGTCAAATTAAATCTGCCATCTACCCCTGGACCTCCTGTGTCTGCCGTACAGCCAAAATACTAGTCGTTTTTAACCTCCAGAAATCCTCTCACACTTCTGCTCACCGACGGCTAGAATCTGCAAGAACTCACAGCTCCTTACTAGCCATCATGACATCTCTCCCATTTAAAGTCAGACTATTAACGCCAAAAAAAAAAGCATCATAAGAGCATCCCGACTTAAGTGATGCATGTGAGAAACAGATCTAAAGTTATTGCATTAGTTAATAAAAAAGGACAAAAAAAGAATCAACAATATCCAAATCTACTGATGTCATGATGCTACTGTATTTAATGGCATTACTCAAATAAAGCAAACATACTGCAGTATAGAATATTTCAACAGCGTAATTATTTCTTCAGTCTTTCTTCAAAATACTGTATATCGCAAAAAAAAAAAAACATCCATTTTATGCAAATACATAAAACCTATACAAAAATCCTTGGATGTTAAAGGTTCTTAATGGAACCTTCGATCCCAATAACAACCTTTTTTTTTTAAGAATGAATGTGTTCCATAAAAAGCTCTAAATAAAACTGATTCAATAGAAATGCTTGTGCATAACCACAAATGAGGATAAACACCATAAAGGTGCATCTTACCAGGTTTGACATGTTTGAGCTGCATGATGATTCTCAAAGAAGATGGTCACATATCCAATCCTTTAATGCATTATATTGCATTATATTATAGTAAAGAACGAACAGAAACTTTGTTGACAGTTCAGTCATCTCTTCTCTTACTGTATATAAAAAAGCACCAGGACAGAGATTCTCCTCACACAGTGACGAGGTTAATGGCTCTTTCTGAAGCCGTGTGGTTCATTTGACCCCTAAAGAGTGGGTGAAGGGCTTAGAGAGGGGCATTATGGGATATGTGTGTGTATTGGGGGTGGGGGGCAGTGTTGGCAAAATGTACTTTTAAAAACAAAGCATTACAATAGATTGTGGTTGTCTTGTAGACAAACATCAGTAACTTGAATTCAATGCGAACAAGCAGCTACTGTCGGGTCATCTTGTTGGAATGAGAAGTAGAGTTGGGTGTCATCAGCGTAGCAGTGATAAAAAAAGCCATGCTTCTGAACGACAGATCCTAATGGCATCATGTAGATGGAGAACAGAAGTGGTCCAAGTACTGAGCCTTGAGGAACCCCAGTAGAAAGTAGTTGTGACTTAGAAAGCTAGGCAGTCGTAGTTGAGTGGCTGCTTCTGGAGCCAGATTGGTTTTCAGGAGGTTGTTCTGTGCAAGGAACATAGAGAGTTGTTTGCCTTTGCAAATGAACTGAAGAAGGGATATCGGTCTGTAGTTTTCTAAAAGTGCTTTAAGCAATAGGCTTACCCGAGCCTGCTTGAATGCTGTGGGAAATGGATCCGTGTTAAGAGAGAGATGTTGATAATGTGAGTAAGTGAAGGTATGACTGAAGAAGAAGTGGCCTGAAGTATGTGAGTGGGGATAAGATCAAGTGGACAGGTAGTAGGATGAAACTAAAGTTTGGAAACGTCCGTCTCTGAAAGTGGAGAGAAGGAGAGAGAGTTTGTATTTGTCATCATGAAGTTATCATCGGTTTGTGGTGTGGAGAATTGGTCACTGATGTTTCTTGTTTTATTTATGAAGAATATTGCAAAGTGTTCAACTGTAAGAGCTGATGAAGGAGGACAGAGAAGAGAAACAATATTGTTGGAATCACTTTCAAACCCATTTTTTCGGTCACACTTTATTTAAGGGTCCAATTATCACTATTAACTAACCATTAACTATGACTTTCCCCTCAATTAACTCCTTATTTGCTGCTTATTAATAGTTTATAAGGTAGTTGTTAAGTTTAGGGTATCGGGTAGGATTATGGATGTCATGCATTATATGTCCTTTATAAGCACTAATAAACAGCCAATATGTTAATAATAGACATGCTTATAAGCAACTACTTATTAGTGTGAATTGGACCCTATACTAAAGTGTTACCATTTTCTCTAATTGATGAACGATTGAAACGTTGACACCCAGTCATAATCAGTCCTTCTTTAAACAAACTCGAGAATTTAAAGCGGCAGATGTGTATGCGCTTACTGACAATATAATTCGCTGGTGTGGCTAATATCGTTATATTTATAGTTATTGTTCTTGTTGTGAATGGGGCTTTATATTCTGAGTTTGTATTTGACTGTTTTTATTGATAATGAGGACCACTGAATGTGTTTTTGAACAGGTGAGATGAGTAAACAACACTCTGCTGTTTACTGTCTCCATGGCAACACCAGAGCTGTCACTCAACACATGGAAACAAAGTAACGGCTGTAACTTGTTTGAAAAAGTAACTGATATTTCCCTTTAAATTAACAGGCAATGCTTTACTTCAGCTAGTTATTTAAAGAGTAATCTGATTACATGTAATGCGTTAGTCTCAGCACTAGTAGGGACAGACCCTGCTTAGTCATGTGAACAACACACAGATTGATAAAAACAGAGCTCAAGCAGGCAGGCCGTCCTCGACTCTCACACCTGCATGATTAGTGAGAACAACCCCACCGAGCTCCACTGACCGGCGCTCATTATTCACAGAGAAAACCAGGGTCACCGGTCCGGCGTGAGGAGACGAGCCTCTGATGAGCGACACGGGACATTACAGTTCATTATTCTCCACTCATTCGCAGAAGTACGGATGTGGTAATGAACGGCCGCCGGGCCTCTTCCGCCGTAAACTTCACAAAGTCTCTGATTAACAACTAAACAACTAACCACTGTCCACACCAGAGGACACAAAGAAGGAAGAAAGCACAAACTCCACAGAATATATATATATATATATGTGTATTTTTTTAATGATTTTCACACCCTAAGAGGAGCTGGAGACATCAGCTGGCAGGAGCAATTAAAATGTGAAACTGTGGAGAGACTCGTTAATTACAGACGACTGCGTGTTGTAGAGGGAAGACAGAAAACCCATGTGTGTGATTATCCTCAAACATGTTACAATTGCTTGCGTTTTGTATATACTGCTCATTTGACATCTAATATTGCACAGCGTAAAGCCTAGAGAAGAAAGAGAAATACATAAGAAAATGTTAAAATGTAGATTATTTCAGCTAGAATGAGAACAGCATGAACACTTATATAACAATAGTTCAGAACAAAATTAAAATTCATTGATTATTTGCCATATATCTTTATATTGAAACTGCTGTTTTTGCATCAATTTTATCATTAGGAATTAAAGTTAATAAATAAATGTGTTATATTCAGGCTAGTTCCTCATAAAATGGTCATTTAATTTACTCATTCACTTCTTTCTCAATTTAAGCTATTTTTGGCATCTTCTTGTTCTTTAACGTTTCCAGAGAAGTCTCTTCTGCTCAACAAAGCTGCATTTATTTGATCAAAAATACAGTAAAAATAGTGAAATATTATTGTAATGTAAAACAGCAGTTTTCTATGTGAATATCTGTTAAACTGTAATTTATTTCTGTGATGCACAGCTGAATTACTTTGAATCTGACCAAATGATATTTTCCCTTACAGAAAACCTGTTTGCATTTACTATTTTTAATACCTGTTTTTTTTCTTTCAGGTTTTACTATCCTTGTGGGACATGTGGTTACATATTCGGTCTTATTTCATAGCCAGCACACACACACACTTACACATTAGCCGTGTTGAAATGGACACGCTTCTGTTCTCAGACTGATTGACTCGTCTTTTCTCAGTGTCTTTGGGCTGTTTGTCTGTTGTCTCACCCTCTGTTGGAGCATCTCATGAGTGTTTGGTGAGACTGGACTGGATTTCCAAGCCTAAATATTTAACAAGCGTCTGTTCGTCTGTCAGAAGTGCAGCGGAGACGCAGGACCTACGGGATGCTGTTCTCCTCCATGTAATGAGACAACAGACAACATGTCTACAGCAACACATGGGTCACCTGTGCTGTGTGTGTGTGTGTGTGTGAGCAACATCTACAGAAAAACTTCAGAAAAATCTTAAATGGACACAAGGATTTAAGTTTATCTTTTTGATTGTAAAAAATGCTGCTGCAATTCTTTATAATAACTTGAAATGTATTGGGTTAGATATCCAACTAAACTAAAGTTAACTACACTTCTGATCTGAAATATGCAACTTATAACATACAGTCAGGCACAAGCACTTTAAGTTGAAATGACACATTTAAACACACACTACTGTTTAAAGCTTTGAAGTCATTACTTAAAAAAAAAGAATTCTGATTTCTGAAGATCATGTGACACTGAAGACTGGAGGAATGATGCTGAAAATACAGCGGAGCATCACAGAAATAAATTACACTTTAACACAGATTCACACAGAAAACAGCTGTTTTAAATTACAATAATATAATTTTATTTTTTACTGTATTTTTGATCATGCTGCTTCAAGAACAAATCTAAAAGACGTCTGAATCAGTCATTTTATCAAATTCTTGTAAATGCTGAACACAGTGCAGGAATAGTTTCGTTTTATGCAAATGAGCATTAATGAGATGCAGCAATGACCAATAGGACAGCAGGAGCAGAAACGCCCACAACAACACAAACACCAGTAATAAATCACTGCATGAGCTCTTTAAAGTTAACATTACATCAAACTGACTCTATTCTGTGCATCAGCTGTCATATCCAGACACTTTCACCATAATCAACTGCTTATGAATAAAACCCCTCCATGTGATTAATGATTATCACAATTAATCTCATCCAAAATAAACCTTTTTGTTCACATAGTACGTGTGTGTATACACATGCATGCATATATTTAAGAAAAATATATTTTTATATATTACATTTATTTATTTAATTATTTATTAAACATGTTTTAAATATGAACTGTATGTATGTGTATTTATACATACATAATAAATATGCACAGAACGCACACAAACTGTATATTATGCAAACTAAAACATTTATTTTGGATGCAATTAAACGCGATTATTCGTTTTTCAGCACTAATGACATTATATAGATATATTAAATTATTTATATAATTAAAGAATATTTAATTTTCTATTGCATATATAATTTAATATTTATTTTACATGTTTTTACTACATAATTTCTATATTAGTAATTCACCTTTTATGTAAATATATTAAATCATGTTAATTATGTTAATATTAACTACTATATTTATAATATTAAATCCTATTGAGATCAGTATTTTAATATTTAAATTGATGGATTTTCTCTACTGGTGAATGCAGCTTAACGAATATTTGATCTTTTTTGTAAATTTTGTTTATTTGGAATGGGTTTTTTGTTTGTATTTTTTTTACAATTACTTATTAACATTTTTATTAACAACTATTATAACAATGCTATTTTTTTTAATTATCAAATATGTTATAAAAATGCATTTATTATTTTTATTATTAAATAACATTATTATACTGTTATAAATATTAAATCACAAACCCGTCAGGGAAACACGGATCAAGCAAAAAATCCTGTTTGAAGTGGAAACATTAAATCTTACAGAAGTAAAATGGTTTGTGAATAGTGTTTCACGTCCAGTAATAAAAATAAATAAATCAAAAATAAAGTAATAAAATGTATCCCATAATCATATAATGTGTGATTTCGAGAAGCGCACAGAAACCACTGAAGAAGCTTCACACACATCATTTCCTCCTTCAGTCCAGGATTGCAGGATGTAAGACAGAGTTTCTAGAATTCAAGACAGCGCCAGGGTGTGTGTGTGTGTGTGTGTGTGTGTGTGTGTGTGTACTTGATGGACGGTAGGCCTGTAAATCGCCTGCTGTCATGCTATAGGACTAGTCTGCAGTAGTTTTACCATGTGTCAGTCAGTCAAGAACCGACCCATCTTTTATTCATTATACACCTTTACTACGGCAGACAGCACCAGTCACATCCCTCACACACACACACACACACACACACACACACACTGTATGCCGGAAGCCTAATGATGTGTGATGGAGCAGAATTCTATCCCAGCAGAAATAATAAAGAATGGAGTTGGGAATTAAGTATGGAATGACAGATAAATGAGAATAATGAGACAGACCCGAGCAAATGAGACACAAATGTGTGTGTGAGGGGAAATATGTGCACGTGTAGTGATTTGAGAAACACATCTGGCTACGATGGATGGAAACCTGACGTCTGTCTGGCTGAGTCTCAACATAAAACAAAATAAAATATGAACAATAAAATATTTAATCGCTTGCAACTAATAAAATCATGCTGCGTAGATAATATATAGTTATAAACATGGTAATTCAAAATACAGTCATTCATAATAACAATACTGACAATTTGAGGAGAAAAATATATTTACTTGTCATAAAAATATCATAACAAAATCAATGATCATGATGCTCCTTAATCATGATTTCTTAATGTGAATATGAGGTGGAATATGATCCGGCGTTCAGCGCAGATTCGCTCAGTGTGTGTTTGTGTAGGCAGCTGTCTTTTAAGGGAACATCCTGAAACTGAACCTGGAACGTCATCTGAATCTTTCTACACACTACAGAGAGAATATATATATATAACATTATTGGAACACAGCCTCTGTGTGAGTGTGAGTGTGTGTGTGCGTGTGTGAGTGTGCGTGTGTGTGTGTGTGTGTGTGTGTGTGTGTGTGTGTGTGATCTGGCGGTTTGACAGCCTTCTCGCTGTTATTGTTGAGTAAATATGTGTGCATGTATTGATCTGAGAATCTTCTGTGAGTTATTGGTGGAAACATGAAACGCCTGTCTCTAGTGCTGGACGCCAAAATGAGAGAAAACAGAGACGGCAGAGACATGACAGACTCACAGAGAGGCTATAAACACACACACACACACACACACACACACACACACACACACACACACACACACACACACACACACACACACACACAAACACACACACACACACACTCACCTCTGCCACAACTACAGTAACATACACAAACACACACCTCTGTGACACAGTGCTGTATGATTCTGATCCATTACAGCAGCTCAAACAAGACACACACACACACACACACACACACAGACAGACACATGCAAAAAAAATCTATGCAAGTGAATACAATTAAACCTGTCAAGAACACACACACACACACACACACACACACACACACACACACACACAAATTAGACCTGTTCTAGAGTGGTATCACAATTTTAAAAAATAATAATTTTGACAATTTAAATAATAAAATGAATGCAAGTTTTAAAAAAATATATACTGTGAAAACTTTATTTGGTAATAAATAAATGCTGTAAATATTCCCATTTGACCTCTATTCACCACTGCACACATTTTATATTTAGAAAAAATATGTCAAATATATTTAATTCAAAAAGTAAAGCACGCATATATTGTGGTAGAATTGGTTTAATTTACTTGAATTATTGGTGACTTAAAATAAAACTAAAATAATTGTGTAGAACTACTGAAAAAATATTTTATTTTAACGGTTACAGTTACAGTAATTAAAATTGTATGCATTTTTTGTGTGTGTCACTGCAGCACAAAAGCAGTCATAAGTAAAAAATGATACATTTCTCTTTTATGCCAAAAAATCATTAGGATATTAAGTAAAGATCATGTTCCAATCAAGATATTTAGTAAACTTCCTACTGTAAATATATAAAAACTTAATGTTAGATTAGTAATATACATTGCTAAGAACTTCATCTGAACAACTTTAAAGATGATTTTCTCAATATTTAGATTTTTTTGCTCCCTCAGATTCCAGATTTTCTAATAGTTGTATCTCAGACAGATATTGTCCTCCGAACAAACCACACATCAATGAGAGATCATTTATTCAGCTTCAGGTGACTCTTATGACTGAATGTGTGCTCCAGGGTCACATACTTGTTAATTCAAGTTTGGGATGAAACAGTGAGCATGTGGTGTCTTTTTGTGATTCTTAAACCAGGACTGATCAAATCAATACCCAGTCGATTTGTTGTGAGCGTCAGACGGGAGATGGATCTGAATCTGACGCCAGCAGAGTCTGAAATGGAAAGTCGTAGCAGAATAAATGGTCAGCATGGCGCTCAGCTTTCTTTTTACCGAATCGCTCACATGAAACGAAAGACAGATTCCTTCATTCGGCGTCTCACAGTGAGTGATGAAAGACAAAACACGGTTCTGCTCGAGCGGCTCAGATTTGTTCTGCGCTGATCAGATCGACTCTTAAGAAAGCAAGCGGAGAGAGATGATTTCAGAGCACTGCTGTCCCACAGCGAGCGTCTCAGACACACACACACACACACACACACAGCACTACTGTAAATCAGACTATGAATACAGTATGACATTCACTCTGAACAATCCCAAACGTGTTACTGTCTGATCACACAATCAATAGAGTACAGATCACCTCCAAATTCTGTGTTGAAATGCAATGGTGCTTATTAAAATATGCTGCTTGCATGAGAATCAGAAAGTGTCTGGTTAAATAGACTATTGTTTAAAACTGATGTTTTTGAAAGAAAATTATTTGATCAAAAATACAGAAAAATTTGAAATATTATTCTAATGTAAACATCTGTTTTCTGTGTGAATCTGTGTTAAAGTGTAATGTATTTCTGTGATGCTCCGCTGTATTTTCAGCATCATTCCTCCAGTCTTCAGTGTCACATGATCTTCAGAAATCAGAATAATATGATGATTTACTGCTCAAGAAACATTATATTTTTATGGAAACTGTGATACATTACCATTCAAAAGATTTTATTTGTAGGAATTCATATTTTTATTAATTAAGGATGCATTAAATTGATCAAAAGTGATTGTAAAGACATTTATAATGCAAAAGATGTCTATTTTAAATAAATGCTGTTCTTTTATATTTTCTATTCATCTGTGAATCCAGAAAAATAAAATTAATCACGATTTCCACAAAAATATTGTGCAGCACAACTGTGTTCAACACTGATAATAATCAGAAATGTTTCTTGAGCAGTAAATCATCATATTATTCTGATTTCTGAAGATCATGTGACACTGAAGACTGGAGGAATGATGCTGAAAATACAGCGGAGCATCACAGAAATACATTACACTTTAACACAGATTCACACAGAAAACTGTGGTTTTACATTAGAATAATATTTCATAATTTTTACTGTATTTTTGATCAAATAAATGCAACCTTGATGAGCAGAAGAGACTTTCAAAAACATTAAATCATCTTACTGACCAGAAATCTTTGAGCAATAGCATGTTTGATTATTCTAGTTCAATCTCGTGCTGGTTTGGTGTGTTTTCAGATGCTGCAGTTGTCAAACATTCACAGTCTCACAGCGAGCGCTGTTGAATATGTACAGTAGTGTGAAGTGATGCGAGAAAAATCAGCTCTGAGAATCTTTAACGCACAGCAAATGCTGCTTAAAAGAAGAAGACTGAGAGACGAACGGGACGCTGACACGCCTGTTACATGCTGTCTACTTCAGAGGCCACACACACACACACACATACACAGGCTGTGTTTCAGCATTAGCCTTAAGGAAGGATATTTTTCATTGTCAGATAAAGTCAGTGCAGTGGCAGAGGGTGTAGTATGCTGATATCAGCAACACACTGATAAAGAGATCACACACACACACACACACGCACACACACACCACTGCAAACCACATCAGAAATATGAATAAATGTTAAATAAGTTCAAAAGACAACGAGCAAGCAGCACAAAGCTTTAAACAAACTCGTTTCACTGATAAAACAGCCTTTTTATCATCAGGAAATTCCACCTCCAGGGTTTCAGATTTACTTTATACAGTATGTAAATAAATCTGTGACTGATTACTTTTGAACAAACACAAATTCAGCTCTAATTTCCTGTTAATATCTTTAGTGGTGACATCAAAAACCCATACATTTCCATAAACCCCGCCCCCGGGAGCATGCAACAAAGGGGGCGGGGCCATGTCACGCTGCTTTATAGAATAGAGTCCGAAATTCTTGTCCAAAATTTTCGCATGTTAAAAAATAAATACGATCTGACGTTGTGTTAATCGTGTTAACACACTGCCTCCAGTTTTTGGGTTCAATTTTCTGCGTTTTTTGCATCTGTAGCATATATATATACGTTATATGTTGGCTTCACTACCAAAAAATAAATAAATAAATAAAAATAAATAAATTGCTTAAACAAATTCTTTATATTTTAAGGTGTTATAAGGCCATACTTAATAAACAAACAAATTAATTGAATTTTTTTTTTTTTTAAAAGGACTGCAATAAACACATAAATAAATCAGGTTAAAAAGTAACATGCTTTCTTAACAATTAATAAATAAATATACAATCAGGTCAAAAGTATCTACCGTACATTTGAAAGTTGTATAGACCTTATTGACAGACAGATAATCAATAGGTTGATAAAGTCTATTAACAGACAAACCAGGGTGGAAAAACTTCATTTCCCAGAATGCATCATGCGCTACTTCCTGTCATACCGTTTAATCTTCCTCTGAGGTGTTTTGAACTGCATTATGAATTGCAGTTTGACACTTTTCACAAATATACAAAGCTTAAATGTATATCTTCTCTGAGAAAAAATATTTTGAGATAAAAAATTCTGAATTCTGTGAAATAAGAATTCACAATTACCTTTATTTTTTATTAATCTCTGATGGAAACAAAAACACAGAATTTTCTACAAGGAAAGTCAGAATTCGGAGTTTCTCAATTCTGTTTTGATTCTAAACAGCAACAATGCTCTGGCAATGTGCATGTAAAACTACATTCCATGCCAATAAAACACCTTCAAACTGAAATTAGTACAGCTAATATGTCTTACTCCTCTACGTCTACCACAGATTACACATTCATTTTAAACTCTGTGCTCTCTCGCTGTTGCTCTGCACCTTTTCTCTCACACATTATCTGAGATTGAGAAATCTTGGTCTCTGTGTCATCACCCTGTGTTCGTCAGCCCTTATTACTGTTGCACTAATAGGAAGATGAGTCCCGATTAATCACGCGCGCGCACACACGGGTGACAGAGTCAGGAGAGACTTAATTGGGCCACCGATTGGCTGAGACTAATTGAGCATTGAGGTGTACGTGACACGCCGCTCCAATTAAAACACACACACACACACACAACCACATCTTGGGTTTAATTGCCGGTTGAAGGTTTGAACCGTTCTTCTTCTTCTTCTTCTTCTTTATACTAATTGTCCGGCTTCCTTTGGCGAGACAGAGGCCTGAGAAACATCTACCTGAAAAAACAAACACATGCTTATTAAAGACGAGCTTCGCCGAGATCTGTCGCTTTCTGCAGTTTTGCTTTTAATGAAAGGAGCAGTTTGTCAGAAGCATGATGTGAAGCGCAAGAGAGCACAGTTACGCCCATCTATCAGCTGGAAATGCAAACACAACTAACAATAACCGCTAAAAAATGATGCATTTAAATGCTATAGCTATTAATAAGCTAAATGGCTATATTAATAGATGTATAACGTGCGCATTTGAGGCTAATGATCTTACATAGCCATCCGATAATGAGAGTGTAATGAAAAATTTAATGAAGTAAAAAATCCAGCTACTGCTGGAGAGCACAGTGCACTCTGGGAAACTCTAACTAGACGTCGTCCATCACGGCTCGTGCACAGGCCAAATATTATCTGTGAACAGTATGGAGCCGTCCTCGTGGAAAATAGAGCTATATTATGCATGCAACTCTGGGTCAAGATGTGCTGTGGGATTAAAAAATGATTCCTGTAAGTGCTTGAGACTAACAAGTGTCTCTGAACGAAGCGATGAACTGTGCACTTTGCACTTTATCCGGGTACAAATAGTGTAGCTAGTAATGAGAGAAGAGGAAAGTGAGAAAACACAGCCGCTGATAAATGCTAAGAACTCTTGAGACAAAATACAACAGTCAAACAGCCCAAATGTATTCTTAGATACAATTAACCCGCCGCCGCCTCGTCGCTGATGTGGGGAAAGAGGCTGAAGCGAAGTGAGATACTGAGCTGTTATATCCACTCTGTTATTAGTGCTGTTTGGTGAGTCAAAGACCACTTCATGATAATTTAGTCCCACTGACAGAAACAGCTTATTGCAACGAGTTAGTAAAGACAAAACTAACTCGACTATCTTCATGTGGAAGAATGATGCTGAATGACATGATTTAGAAACTCTGTCCGATCTCCTGATGTGTGACGCAAACATGTAAGCAACCCTTAAAAAGTTTAAATAAGGTTTGGTGATCCGGTACAAAAAGATCCGGTTACAGCGAATGATTCATTCATGAACTGGATATCACAGACTGCTGTGTTTTGATCTCTCTCTCACAACAGACACGGAAGAGAAGACAATGCTGAATAAAGTTGTAGTTTTTGGACCAAAATGTATTTTCGATGCTTCAAAATATTCTATCTGACCCTCTGATGTCACATGGACTACTTTGATTATGTTTTCTTACCTTTCTGGACATGGACAGTAGACCGTACACACAGCTTCAATGGAGAGACTGAGAGCTCTCAGACTAAATCTAAAATATCTTAAACTGTGTTCTGAAGATGAACGGAGGTCTCACGGGTTTGCAACGACATGAGAGTGAGTCAGTTATGATATAATTTTAATATTTGGGTGAACTAACCCTTTGAGAATGTTATAAAGTTTTACCAAAAACTGGAATTGACAGTTGAACATTTCTAATGAAACGCAAAGAAATCTGAACATTTGTGTTAATAATTATTATTCTGTTCCATCTTGCAGCATTACTACATACAGAAGAAACTCAAAGCGGACTGCTGGAGCTCTAGAGCTCCGGGGTCGTGATGGATCTGGATCTGTCTGGATCCGTTCAGTCTGGCTGAGAGTGAACATCAGTCGCTGTAACTCTCTGCGGGACCGGCTCTCTGCCGCTCCGCCACCTGCTCCTCGGCCAACAGAATGAGCGCATAATGAGAGGAAGAATAACAGAGGCGAGCAGGGGCTTTGTGGGGCAGTTGATGTCCTCCAATGGCGAATGAGAAGATCTGTCACTGGTCATTGGCTCCTGGATGTTCCTGTTTATTGCCAAGAGCTGCAGAGGAGCAGAGCCAAACCCGAAGAAACATGAACAAAACTCACTCGTGATGCCGGCGCTTCTTAGATATGTTGCCATGTGATTACTAGGGTGTTCTGAATGCTTTAGGGTTACTAGGGTGTTCTTAATAGTTGCTATGGAGTTACTAGGATGTTCTGAATGCTTTAGGGTTACTAGGGTGTTCTTAATAGTTGCTATGGAGTTACTAGGGTGTTCTGAATGCTTTAGGGTTACTAGGGTGTTCTTAATAGTTGCTATGGAGTTACTAGGGTGTTCTGAATGCTTTAGGGTTACTAAGGTGTTCTTATTAGTTGCTATGGAGTTACTAGGGTGTTCTGAATGTTACAGGGTTACTAAGGTGTTCTTAATAGTTGCTATGGAGTTACTAGGGTGTTCTGAATGTTACAGGGTTACTAAGGTGTTCTTAATAGTTGATATGGAGTTACTAGGGTGTTCTTAATAGTTGCTATGGAGTTACTAGGGTGTTCTTAATAGTTGCTATGGAGTTACTAGGGTGTTCTGAATGCTTTAGGGTTACTAAGGTGTTCTTAATAGTTGCTATGGAGTTACTAGGGTGTTCTTAATAGTTGCTATGGAGTTACTAGGGTGTTCTGAATGCTTTAGGGTTACTAAGGTGTTCTTAATAGTTGCTATGGAGTTACTAGGGTGTTCTGAATGCTACAGGGTTACTAGGGTGTTCTGAATGCTACAGGGTTACTAGGGTGTTCTTAATAGTTGCTATGTGGTTACTAGGGTGTTCTTAATAGTTGCTATGGAGTTACTAGGGTGTTCTGAATGCTTTAGGGTTACTAAGGTGTTCTTAATAGTTGCTATGGAGTTACTAGGGTGTTCTTAATAGTTGCTATGGAGTTACTAGGGTGTTCTGAATGCTTTAGGGTTACTAAGGTGTTCTTAATAGTTGCTATGGAGTTACTAGGGTGTTCTGAATGCTACAGGGTTACTAGGGTGTTCTTAATAGTTGCTATGTGGTTACTAGGGTGTTCTTAATAGTTGCTATGGAGTTACTAGGGTGTTCTGAATGCTTTAGGGTTACTAAGGTGTTCTTAATAGTTGCTATGGAGTTACTAGGGTGTTCTTAATAGTTGCTATGGAGTTACTAGGGTGTTCTGAATGCTTTAGGGTTACTAAGGTGTTCTTAATAGTTGCTATGGAGTTACTAGGGTGTTCTGAATGTTACAGGGTTACTAGGGTGTTCTTAATAGTTGCTATGGAGTTACTAGGGTGTTCTGAATGCTACAGGGTTACTAGGGTGTTCTTAATAGTTGCTATGTGGTTACTAGGATGTTCTTAATAGTTGCTATGTGGTTACTAGGGTGTTCTTAATAGCCAGACAATGAACATTATTAACAGCAGTTATTATATGATGCAGTCTCACTTGTAGCAATATTTGTTAGTTCTGTTGTTGATTCAGGGTCAGCATCATCTGGGGTCATCTGAGGGTCAGCATCATCTCTTCTCAGGTGTTCTGGATCCAGACTGGAGCTTGTGTAAATCCTAGTTACCACGGGATGAAGATCCAGCAGAAACAGAGAAACACATAGAGACATCATTAGCATAGCTGCTGATCCAACTAGGTATAAATTAATTAGTTTAACCCAAGCTAAAAAATAAGAATGCACATTTGATCAGATGCAACTACACTCATCAATTTAAGAGATACATTATTTGAATGCTTGGCGAAAGAGATGTGTTTTTAATCTAGATTTAAACAGAGAGAGTGTGTCTGAACCCCGAACATTATCAGGAAGGCTATTCCAGAGTTTGGGAGCCAAATGTGAGAAAACTCTACCTCCTTTAGTGGACTTTGCTA